>NC_134577.1:52245155-52471403 GCF_050947875.1 Dermacentor variabilis
CCACTGGATAACCATGTTCGATAAGCGACACACGACCGTCATCGAACGAACCTATTTCAGTGTCTTCATTCCCCACATGCGTATCTTATTCTACTATCTGGGGAAGTTTTTGCACGCAGACCGACCAGATTGTTCTTAAATAGCCAACAACGGTGATATTTCCACGTAGGCCTATCTTTTTCAGGTGATGTGACAAGTGGTGGGCGTTCGAGATAACAGCAAAAACTTGTTTTTTTGTTGTGCTCTGCGTCAGCTGGCGTCGGGAATGCAGCCCTTTCTGATATACTAACAAGCCCAAATCTTGCAGTTTTGAATAATTGTAGTTACCTTTCGTATACGAATGAGAAGATACTCCTAAAAGAGCGCTTTGTACGTATAAATCAAACCATAATTAATAGCTGCGCCTTACTGTAGATATGTGATGTTTAACGGCGGTGCCCATTCAACTTTCATAGAGCAGGCCCCTATAGACAGAGGGCGCAAGGTGCCTCACACGCTTCGTGTCCCGCACCGGAGAGCTTTCTTGTACGTACCTGAGCGTCGTGCGCATGCGTGACAGATGTCTGGAGGCGTGCATCTCGGAACTTGCGTTTCAATAGGTACTGCAGTACCGTAGAAGAGGACACATAGAAGAGGCAGTAACATTTATTAGCCGTAAATTGAAGACTGGCGTTAAGAAATGCTGAAACTTGAGTAAAAATTGAAGTAGATTTGAGCGAGGACAGCAGTTCGTAGCAGAGGCGCTTGTTGGAAGCACGCGTTAACAGGTGGAATGTTCTGCGGAACTAGCAGAACAATCAGCGACAGCTCACTGAATGCACTGAAGAGAGCGAAGCAGCACAGACCCTGCTCCCTTCGTCACGCGACGCCAACCAAACACCAAGCTACTTTCAAGCTAGGAAGGTGTGACGTCACTAGCGGACTGTTAATTCCGCTGCAACGCTAATATTACTGCGACAGAGGCAATCACTATTTCAGTCCGTCGAGAGCCGTCACTGTGCTAGGCGGAGCCAAATCCCGCCCGGACTGAGCCACCGGTCCTGTCGCCAGATGTGGCGCCCTGGTCCGCTGCTTGGTCTACAGTTCACGGCGACGTGGTTTCGAGAGTGCGATGAACGACTGGGTGGAGCACATGATGCAGGGTTTGCCGGCCATAACTTTTCCTCGGTGCGACTGGCCAGCGACGCCGTCGAGCAAGCGCATCCACGTCAAGCGTGCCTCTTTGCCCGCTTCGTCCACGTAGTGAATGTGCAAGTAGGAGATCGAACCTAGCTTGTTGGCTAAAGATTTAATGATGCTTTCCGCAACCTGCGACTGCACCCGAGTATTGGACAGCAGGCACAGCCGCTCCAGATACATCGCATCGTTCAGGGAAGTCTGCAAAAGACAAAAAAAAAAAAAAAAGAAGCGAGCTTTTGAATCACTGGCGACGCTGAAGCCGAGAGAGTAAAGAAGAACGTTTCAGAGCCGAATATACGCCGAATATTCATACGGGAAGCGTAATGAACAGCGACTGTCATGCCGAGCACACGCTTACTGCGACATCAGTGTTTCTCGTGTGTGCCAACATTAGAGTTGGCAAGCGCCCTTGTGAAAGGCCTTAGATAGCCACACAGATGACGCCGCTAGGGACTACAGTGCAGGTGCGTTGACACTCATGAAAAAAAACGGAGCGTAAATGAAAGGCTAGCGGTTTTGTAGCGACATGACCGCTCGCATACCAGCACCGCTCCATCCAAAGCGCCAGATGACGCGTATACAGCGTTGCTTATAAGTATCTTGATTCACTAGACCTTATTTTGCTTACGCGTTTGTTAAGCGCTCACGTAAGAGTCAGCTATATCGCTTCAAGAAATTGTGTCCGAAAACATCCTGCTCAAGAATACGCGCTAGTTCAAGAAGAAGAATAAAAGTCTTACCGTGAAGCCCGGGTCTAATAAATTGAGGTTTGCAAACTTGACTACGAGGGAAAGTATGCAGTCGTTAAGGTGGGTGCATATGACTGTTGCAAGGGCGTTGTAATCGAAGCGCGGGTTGTCACTGACGTCGATGAACCGCAGGTGGGACACCTGGCAGTTTCCGAGGAAGCTCAAAGAAGCCAGGTTCGGCACGTTGAAGAAAGTAAGCCGGCCTCGCCCCGGGCTGACACGAAACACGCTCGTGTCCGCAGTCTCGATGAGCAGCTGCTTTTCGCAGGAACCGCAGCTCTGGTGGCGACCGCCCACGTTAAGGCGGATGTCCAGGTCCTCGATCTCGCTAATGGTGACGGCCAGACGGCGCACCGCTCCGCTCTGGCGCATGCCGCACGGCGGCAGGCACAGCGCGCGCAGCCGCTGCAGAGCAGGCGTAGCCAGCAGCTCCGTGAAGTCGATGCCGTCGCCAAAGTGAAACGAACTGACATTCAGCTCGGAGAGGCTGGAAAACTTGCCGAAAAAATCGCGCAGCACGCCGTCGTACGCGGCGCCGATGGCCGGGTACACGGTGTCGTCGGCAGGCTGAGAAAAAAGCACGATGCACAGACTCTTCAATTGGCTCCAGTCGTGCTGGGAGCCGGCATTGTGCAACTGCCGCTCAAGATCCGGCGTGTCGAAGGCGACCAGAACGACGGGTTCGCCCGGGATGGACGGGTGGGAGAGATCGCGAAGGAGGGCGTAGTTCAGGCCGTTATTCATTACCCGGAACAGCACATTTCCGTGGATACCGGCGCAGTGCCGCAAGTTGAGGGACGGCATACATTCGGGCTGCGCCGGTAACAGCGCTTCGCACGTTAACGTGAACACCTCCATGTTGTCAAGTTTTTCGCCGATGTGCACACACTTTGCCAAGTCTACGTCGGAGCGAGCAGGATGTAGCACGTGGATGTGAAGGTGCGTCACGTGCGGGCAGTACACCAAGAACGCGGAGAGAACTTCCATGTTCTCGTCGCCCTCGACTTCGACGAAGACCTCGCGAAGTTGGGTCTCTCGATTTCTCTGCTCGTTCGTCACGTGGTTGATATGCTTGACCTTGGCAAGTTGCTCTTCGGCTTCCTCCTTGCTGTCGACGAGCGAGAATTCGAGGCGAGTCACGTTCTCTAACGATCTCAGAAGGCTGTCCAGAAGAAAGCTCGCGCTTAGGGGACACGCAACGCTCCTGAGAGTTTGAAGCGTTTGGATGCCGGATATGTACCACAGGAGGTCTTCCGTGTTCGCGACGATGCAATTAGAGACGTTCAATTCCTCGAGCTTGCATCCCGGTTCTTCTATTCTGAGTCTAAGCATCCCCTCTCTGGCGTTAGCAGGCAATTCGTATGATGTCATCGTGGGCTTGTGGGTGATGCAACTAGCTCAATGAAGCTGGAGTCGGATACAGAGCACACCGGATGGCTGCCAGAGCTATATGTAGGCTGTGTTATCTCAGACCAGCCTTGCCAAGATTGGGAGAGCGTGTTGGTATCGAAGAAGTTAATGTGGCCTTTAGAGACCACTGAGAACGTTTACGCACACTTTTGATAAGGTCCTTTTTTTTTCAAAGGCGGAAACCTTATGAAGCGAGAAATCCGGCGTGCGGCGTTGACATCGGATCGATAGAAAACTCCCGTGACCAAGCGATGATGTCACGATCCCGGCGCTGGGCCTGCTGCGGCTGCCGTGCTCGCACTACGAATTTCCACGGTGAACACCCACGGCGCCGGCCGGCCGCCGTGCCCCCCCACCCCCTCCCCAAGAAATAAAGCGCCCGCTTGATCCACTCCCGAAATTGGATTAAGGTTGAATAATTTGGATTAAAGTGGACTAAAGTGGATTGAGGTGAATCAGAGTAGATTAACGGTAAAAAGTTGGATTACGGTGGATTACGGCGGAGGTCTTATGTTAGGTGGTAACTTCGACAAGGCCTTATGCTTTCGATATCAAACAACCTGAGGATACTTAAGGGACTGTCAACTTTGTGAAGCTATCACTGGCCATGAATATTTTTGGCCGAATGATTGTACTGTTGATCGGCGGCCCTAATGTACGGGGAAGCACGCGTTCATCAGTTTGAATGGAATCGTTTTCTTTATTTTTTTTTGGCGTAAGCTTGTTAGTGGAATTACGCGGCCCCCTTGTGGTGGTTCAATAGCAACAATATACAGTGACTGTATCTGATGCAAGGTTGATCTAAATAGGTCGCGAAGCTTCGGGCGAAAAGCCGTTCAGAACCACTTGTGACCGGCGTCAGCAAAGACGGTTATCCGAGCAGCGATTGAAGCGCGACTATGTGAGGAGAGAACAAACATTAGGAAAAAGCGTTTTCTTTTTAATATTAGAGAGACGGAGTTTTATTCAGTCAACAAAAATAAAATTCGTAATCAATTTTATATACGCGTGGCGAGGAAAGCAAGGACGATTCCCATTATACTCTATAATTACAATTAATACCTTTATTTTTCAATGCTAACTATAAAAGGGGGCGTTTACTTTGCGATCCCTTGCAATGCAATGAAGTGTGCAGAAAGGCACGCTCGTAAAGCGTACCTGTTATAATGCGGCCCCCTCACACATTGTGTTGTTTTGCTGTCAATATTTGTCTGCATTCTGGTGACGCGGGTGGTTTCATCGTTTCCTAACGTGTGCGGTCACAAGTAGTCAGTTACGACCGCCAGATAATTGTTTACTTTAAATCTTTTCGTGCGGCTGCGCTGGCCGGAGGGCTTGGCGTCCGACGACGCGACCAGCACTCTACACCCAAAGCTTCCGTCGACTTTCAAAGAAACGATCTTCGTACAGGCCTGCGATTTCGACGCCCGTACGGTTGACCTTTTGCTGCATCGCTTTCAGCGCTGAAAGCTATAGACATACCCGTGGGCAGTCGAAAATACAGCTGTAATGGCAGGCCGCCAAAACAAATTTCGTGCCTTTGAGAGTAGAAAGACGTTGCCACTGTTCTACAGCGAAGCTGTATGTGGCTAGCCGATTCGCCCATCCGTCGCCTGTACGCCGAAAACTCTTTCGTACGTCGGCCGATCCCGAAGATAGTGCAATGCTGGGCCGACCCGCGGCGCAGGTGCAGTTCGCCATTAAAGGGCCCACATTCACAGCTTCGCTTGTCATCCTTCTTCACAAAGTCGAAGGGCACTGCATTTATTTATCAGATATGGCGTCACATTATTTTTTCTTCCGCTGTAAGTGTTCTCTCGTAACACAGATGGTGCTAAGCCACATGAGCCGTCGATGAACCGCCATGTTTTGAACGTATGTGCTTCTATGGATGCTTCGCTACCAGGTATATTTACCTTATATGAGGCATATTGCCTCAAATATGATTGCTTTCTATTGCACTTGCATATTTTAAAGTCTTTATGTAGCGCTCATAATGCGCTTACTAATACCAAGTGATGCCAGAAATGCATGAAAAGGCTCGCGTGAGCTCCTACGTAGTCCCTATGCGATTCTGCTATGACTGTTCTGAGCACTCGACCATGCTTTAGGAGAATATTTGTGCACTTACCACTCATGTTCTTTCGTTAACTGCTTGTTGTTTTCATTTCTCTTGATTTTTATTCGTTCCTACTCAGGGGACATGACATTCTACTTGTGCGATCTAGGTTGCGAGACCCGCCGTGATACCTTAGTGGCTTTAGTGTTGGGCTGCTGAGCACGGCGGTCGCGGGATCGAATCCCGGCCATGGCGGCCGCATTTCGATGGGAGCGAAGTGCAAAAACACCCGCGTACTTAGATTTAGGTGCACGGTAAAGAACCCCAGGTGGTCAAAACTAATCCGGAATTCCCCCACTACGGCGTGCCTCATAATCAGATCGAGGTTATGCCAGGTAGCACCCGATAAGTTATTTTAATACCCGCCCTGGTTGTTCAGTGGCTATGGTGATGGGCTGCTGGGCAAGAGGTAGCGGGATCGAATGCCGGCCACGGCGGCCGCATTTCGATGGGAGCGAAATGCGAAAACACCCGTGTGCTTAGATTTAGGTGCACGTTAAAGAGCCCCAGGTGGTTCAAATTTCCGGGGTTTCTGACTGCGGCGTGCCTCATAATCAGAAAGTGGTTTTGGCACGTTAAACTCCACAGTTTAATTTTTCGAAATTTTAATTTATGCTAGGTTGCGGGTATGTTTTCCTGCCGTGACGAATTTGGTGAGCGGGAAATGCAAACACGCTTGTGCACTTCGCTGCACGTTAAATATTGACCCGTATACTTGTTTATATATTTCGGGTGACCACTTTTCTCCGTCTAACAAATGTTATCGCTCAGCGCGGGATGCGCCACCGCGGCTCGAGGCAGCCGCCAAGAGCTACGACCGAGACGAACAGCTCTGGGCCGTCCACCAGGTCTTCGAGGCGCTTGAAAGGCAGGGACCCAGCGAGCCGGCAACGACGAGCTGAGACCCGCGCCGAGTAACGGCGACTTCCTAGATGACGTAGGCCCTCGTCGGGGCGCGCGAGCGCCCAACTGCAGGCATAAATAAAGTTCACGGCAATCCAATCCAATCCCGCATGTATCGGAAGTTTCTCGAAAGTTGTCGATGTTTCTACCCATTGTCTGTTGTCACCGAAGCTTGTGTAATCTGATTGCATGTGCGACGCGAATTGTGTATAATTTTTCTGGAAGGCAAGTGGGTATCAGCGATTACTATTGAACCTTGGATGGCACATGTAAAGAAGCCGTCGCGCTTGACCGGCAGATCAGATTTTCGACGATCGCCGACTTTGTTCGCCGCTATCGTTGTCCTATGGAGAAAGGATTTCGACAAGAGGGGCACTCGGTGAAAACTGGCAGGAGGAAACACGTCACGTTAGTATTAATGCCGGCCATATGCTGCCGCGCGCATCGAAAAAAAAAAGATATTGAAATTAGGGTAATCGATATTCTTTTATTTCTTTTATTGTTTCTCGGCGAAACTACAAATTATCTGCGTGTAAATTAAATTGTACTTTGCGACTTACTTTTCTTGCGTTACCTAGGGACAGGCTAATGATGCGCCCGATGCATGCGTCAACCACGCCGCTCAAGCAAGCGAGGCCGGCTGAGCGTGTAAGCGTTGGCGTGTTGGATTTAGCCTAGTTTTTTGGGGCTCCCGGCGAATTCTTGCGTTACTTCTGCCCTTCGACAAGGGACAACTGCACTATTGGACCACGGCAAGGTGAGAAATTTCGTTTCACAGTCTGCAACGCATTTCGAGATATAAGGTTTACGGTACGGAACCTTTACTTGTGACGCATTTAGCAAAAAAAAAAAAAGAAGAAATCACCTCAGCGGTCCTGCCCCAGGTAAGTTGAGTTGGTGACTTGTACTGGGATATGTTTGCGACGCTTTTTGTGAGTTCCACATTACTGTAACTAATTACGGTAGTTTTTGAGCGTGCTCGCCGCGCCTAGTGTTGTGACGCAGTTAGCGAAAAGCAGTATGGCCGTGAGCTGCACTTAGTTTCGTGTGTACAGAACCTTACCGGGACAAGCTCGTGACGCTTTCTCTGACCCCCAACATGGTTGTAATTAATTTCGTTACATATTGGGGTAATGTTGAGGCAAACTCCTCGCCCTTGTCGTGACTATGCAAAAAGCAGCTTGGCCGTGGTGACAGTTTGGCGTGTACTGATTCTTAATGGGACAAATTTATGACGCCCCTTATGGCCCCGCAACAACATATAACTTCTTTCGGTACTTACCGTTGTCTAAAACACGACGAGAGATTACCTAGAGTGATAACAGGAAGCGTGTTGCTCGCGCCGGCAGAACGCGGAAAAGAGAACGCCAAGGAGCCCAAGCACCAGGAACTTGTAACTCGAAAATTCTGTCTTCTGAACAACTGAAGACAGGCGTTGCACCCAAGCATTTGTCTTGAGTTCGAGTAAAAGGAATTGCGTCCAGCATGGTCTGGTTGAGAGCCTGTGTTGTGGCCTACACTGTGTATACATAGCGTGCTATCGTCGTCGGTTGAAGCCAAATTCTTTTGCAAGCGCGCCTTCGCCCGCTTATTTGTGCTCCTAAAGTGGAGGCCTGGGAATGGGGGAATGCTTGGAAATCGGATGTTTTCGTGATATGTACGGTATTGCTTGGGATGAGTCGGGTATCTTCTACACCATGTATGTAAAAGCGAATTGCTTTTGTTTGTAATACCGTCCATTCGCCACTTCCACACGTTTCGCCTCTAACGCATTATTTGTGTAAGGTGTTAATACCAAAATGACACTGCTTGTAATTTACGTTTTTCAACTGACGTCGTTTGGCGAAGCTTTGTACGGGATGTACTGCTGCTTACCTAGTGCCACAACGTTGGATGAAAGCACAAAAAGGCCGGAACGAGAATTTATGTAGAGTAAAACAAACATGTACACATTTCACAAGGCGTCTTGCGTATTCTTTATGAAATTGCACGTCGCACATATTCGATGGAGGCTTGTAAATATCGATCGCTATCATTCTTACTTATTAATAAAATGATTCCGCGCCAAGACCGCGCGCGGTTGAGCAGTAGAATTACGAACCCGGAATGACGCCAAGGGGATGAAGATTCTGGAATGATGCGTGATGACTGCGATGTGCAGATAGTGGGTTGACAACGATGGTATGTCGAGAATCGGTTGATGAAGCTGGAACGGCGACGATGGAATGGACACGATAGAATCACGGCGATGGCTTGACAACAATTGCATGATGACGGCGAAATGATAATGATGGCATGACAGCGGCGACATATTCACGATTTAATAACGAAAGCATGATTACGATGAATAAGGATTGACGTCGATGGGAACCATGCAGCTGGTATGACCACGTCCGGACTACTGTGGGACGACTTTTTCTGAAATGGTGACGATGGTACGACAACGTGGATAACGATCGTATGATGATGATGGCGTGACGGGATCGACATGATGAGATCGAGATAACGAAAGCTGAATGAATATGAGGAACGACCACGAACATAGCACGGCCACAGGCGTATGTCTATAGTGACTCAAGCTAGTATAGACAGTTTGGGTCGCTAAAACAGAAGGATGAAGAGAAAGTGCCCAGGCTGATACTTGAAACATTAGGTAAAAGTTCAGGCACACAAATCGTGGCCAAACCCACAGTGTGGGTACGATCCATAGTATGAGCACGCCATCATCATCATCATCATCATCATCATCATCATCATCATCATCATCATCATCATCATCATCATCATCATCATCATCATCATCATCATCAGTCATGTGGGCCTCGCTATTATGCAGTTTTTTACGCTTTTGACAGTTTCAAGAACGCACTTTCATCAAGAATGAGCAAGAAGACGCCAGCACGACCACCCGAACAAGGTCAGTCGCCCACTTCATTGCTCATGTTTGGACAACGTGCCTGCGGCAGCTCGAACCAGCTCCATTACTGGGAGAGCTAAACGCTGGCAGCCATAGACTATGACAGCGGGTACGCCGTAGCCATGGGCTGCCGTATGAAGAGGAGGATACACGAGATGTCCAGCGAGCGACCTCATGCAACCAGAGTGAGCAGGATTCCTTCATGGTTTCTTACGTGAAGCTTCCGGCGTCACAATCCTGTGCTCTCTAAGAAGGAAATCTCTAACAGAATATTTTGAAGCTATGACCCCTGGTCAAATCAACGAAATTTTGATCAACCATCGAAAGTACATCCTGACGGTGGACGCAAAAAAAGTTCAACTATTCTCGAGAAGTTAGACCATATTGACATTAAGCGCTATGCCCGTCAGTTCCTTTATTATTTACTGGAAGGAGTCAATGGCTGGTGTCATTTATGATGTCGACCTCGAAATAAAGTATGTGGACTTCGAGAATCTGTTGTTCATCGGCGCGCATTCTTGAGATTAACCGCTTGGAGAACTCGTCGTGCATCAGTTTAGTGTTTGCTTCGTCGAATTCGACAGCGTCTGTCAAAGTGGGGTACCTAATAAATGGCATGGGACCGTTCTTCCCGAGGCCTCTGCAGTGTCAGAAGTGTCCCAAGACAGGTGACGTAAGAGCTGTGTGCATAAATCAAGTGACCTACCAGCATTGCAGTGGGCAGCATTGTAGCGCAAGCTGTGACGCACCTCCAATGAAATGTCCCAACTATCAAGCCTCTAGTGAAGCTACGTCAAAAGATTGCCCGAACATGCAACAGGATCGAAGTTAGTACTGCGCGCAAGATGGTAAGGGAGAACTCGTCCCATAGAGAGACTGATCAATCTGTTCACCGAGACAGGCAACGCTTGAGTAAGAAGCGCCATCCGGTGGCTTCAGAAGAACTGCATTGCGGGGCACAGGCCCCCGGAGTACCTCTGCCTGCGCCGGCATCGAGGCCGGTAACTGCGCCTGCTGTAAATACAGGGTCGCTGAGAGCAGAAGGCGAACATTCGTCGCCTCCAGGTAGCACAGACACGGAGTGGCGTTTGCTGCTTCCCTCTAGACCCTCGGGAACGATTCCATGCCGTAGTGTTCCACTACGTCAAGAAGCGGTGCTAGGGCTAGTAAAGCCGACGACCCTTATAGGCAAGCAAGGATATGAAAAGAACAAGGAAAGCGTTGAAAAAAAATGCTGAAGACTTGCTAAAATCAGTATGCGTGCTTCTGTATGGTCTCCAGAGTCCGGGCGCTAAAAGCGCCGTGCATGTTCTCGCCATGCCGGAGTCACTTATCGCTGCTCTTTGCATAATGAAAAGACCCTTCTCGTCACCTGCGTTACCCACGAAGCTTACAGACAAGGTGCTTCGTTGCGCATTTTGGTGAAGCTTCAGTCGGATTTGTGACTCCAGCCAAGCTCAGGAAGGCGGTTGACAATTCTGAATGACTTTATTCGACTTCGTTGAGAATGGGAATGCTTAACGTGTGTGTGGGGGGGGGGGCGGTGCTTCATAGTTGTGCATCCCAACCTTTAAGTCCTCGTTCCCCACTTCCCCTTTGCATGGCAGCAGGCTAGAGCACGCTAGCGCAGGTCTACATATCTGCCTTCCTTCAGGTAAATTCCCTCCTCCTTGGGTCACTGGGTTAGCGCAATAAGAGATAGACTTGCCATAGATAGGCAGACTAGAGAAGTAGACAAGGAATTATAATCGCATTAAAAGAGATGTGGGTTTTAATTGCCTTTTTATTGATGTCCCACCGTGGTAGTCCGATGGCTATGGCGTTGCGCTACTGAGCTCGAGGGGGCGAGTTCTATAGAGGCTACGGCGGCCACATCTTGATGGGGCGAAATGCAAGGGCACTCGTGGGCCATGCGTTGTGTACACGTTAGAGAGCTCCTGGTTGTCAATTTGAACCTGCAGTTCTATGCGGCGGGCCTTATAATCAGATCGTGGTTTTCACTCTTAAAACCCCCATAGTTGAATGAAGAACCAATCCTCAGGCGTTTTCAGACGCTTCACAAAAATCTACATAAACCATTCGAGGTCAAAGGAATTATTGAGGAAAAAAACTACCCCGTTGTATCACGCTACAACTAGGTCCACCTACACCCGGGCAAGGTTATTTAAGGCGGAATGACCCGCGTCACAGCGTTGCGCCTTATGGGGTGAAATCGGTGACGTGGAGTATTTCGTCTGGCTGTGCCCAGTGTTCGGCGGGAAATCGAAGGCGCTGCTTCAGGGCCTACAGAAGAAAGGACTTTCACGAGCCACTTTCAAGACCTAGTGTTCCCCGAAGAACCCGAGTAATCAGGAAAGGAGTTTTACGCCTGTTGATTGCCTACCTCTGAAACACTGCGTTGACCGACGTTTGGCAGCACAGCAACGCTAAGAACGCATCCCATGTTCAGGCGGCGCGATTGCTGGCCGTACGTGCTAGGCTAATCCCACCCGATTCAACAACAACGCCACCTTGTTGTTGTTCCTCTGCACAGATGACACATACCCGCCGTGGTGGATCGGCCAAGAATTGGGCGGTTTTGAGAAAATGGATGAAAAAAGATCAGAGACAAGAAAATATAAGGGGCAGACATATTCGGCGGCGTGTTGTAAGTACGACCGTCATCATGCTAAAGTGAATGGAAAAAATGAAGTGAAGTGAATACGTAAATAATTATAATTTGCTGCTTTAGAAAGGCAGTCAATTGGTGCCAAATATTCCGGCTTGCTGACGTTGACTTTTCTTCAACATGGTGCATGCCCACGAGGGGGATTCGCCACTCGTATGAGAAATTAAATAAATCAAACGAATGAGAACAAATAAATAGAATGAAATTATTAAAAAAGCAAGGTAATAAATATATTTAATTAGAACATATAATGATGAAGCTTTAACGACTGCCAGTCAACTTGGAAAGAAGAAGCAATGGGAGAATGACACAGGGACGAATTTGATGCCATTTGCGGTTATATAAAATCAAGAAAACTAATAACTTTTTGATTGTTCTCTGGTAATGTAATTTATTAATTTTTGTAGGTTTTCTTATCTTTCTTTCTTATAATTTTTCGTCGAATAAGTAATACTTCAAAAGAATAGGTAATCGCTTCAGCATGCAATTCTCGGCCCATCCCCCGGTGCGGGTACAAGCTATAATATGAGGTCATCATCATCATCATCATCATCATCATGACCCCGCGAGGCTCGTGCTCACCTTCACAGAAGAAGAAAACGCTACGCGGAGTGTGGCCGCGTTGTGCTACACTGGAACCTCTGGAGAAGCCCAGCCCCCGGTCGCGCCATGGAGGACAGCCCCTTCGCCGCCAGGGACTTTGTTTTGGAGAACGTCCCCAACTACTCGGACACCGAGGAGCTCTTCACGTGCGCCGAGGTGAACCGGTTGTGGCAGTCGATCGCCCTGTCTCTGCTGCGAAGGAAGCCGGTCTCGGTCTCCGTCTGCTGCGCGCCGGTGAGCCACGTGGTTTTCGCTTCTGCGGCCAATTCTCCAGGGATACGCCATGAACCAATCTACGGATATGTATAACAGAATGAATCCGTTTTGGAGCCGCGCTGGTGAGGCCATTAGCTGGTTGCGACTGCATTTAGGTATCTCTGCTACCTTGTTATAGCAGCATTATTGTTAGTGCCAGTTTTAGAGTATGTGATGTAGTATAGCAGTATCGGGCCGTCGGAGTATCAGTGTGGTATAGTATTGAAAGTATTACTTCCCTCTCCGACCCTCTCTTCGTCTTTTTTTGTCACAGCGTGCAGGGGTCAGTTTTTAGCGTCACAGCGCAGCATTTGCAATACACAGCTGAATTCCAGGTTATATTGTGTAACTGTATTTGGAGCACTAACAGCACGTCTGCGAGTTCGCAAAAATTGCATGCAGCACAACAAACGTGAGCACGGCTTCGCAGGACTCGGAGCGGGCTGCCCTCGCCTCAGCGCTGGGCAGCTCGCACATGTGCGTGGACATCTTCTGTTCCAAGTTTTCGCGCTTCCGAAACATCGTGCGCATGGCAGGACTGCGACCGTCACTGGTGTTCCTCACCCACCACGTCGACCTCAGTGAGGACAAGCGAGGTACGCAACTTTGGCGCCGCGGGATTGCTGGAATCGTGACAGCTCCGGAGCTTACTGTCAGGCGTGTAGTGTTTAAATAATGCGACGCGCTAACTGGCCCTCACACCGATTGCCGCGTTGCTTGTGATCGACGGAAGGGATTACAGGAACTACTCAAACATAAGATATGTGATAAATGCATTCTGTTTTTCAGAACGTCCGCAGCCAAAGCGGAGTTAACAATGAGACCTAAGAACCTTAGGGCCGCTATAACAGCCTTGGAACGGAAAAATCGCAGTCGTAGCTCTGAGACAGGAAGGCGGCTGTGTTGACAGGAAAGCGAGGGAGTGTAGCTAGCGTTTTATTTAGATTAAGAAGACGTTAATTGGACAGGCCTATTAAAGCAACCGAACGCAATCGTGGACGACGCAACGTTAGGGCATGCCTTGAGATCGGGAAACTCGTATGCACAGAGCGGAGTGAGTTTACGTAAGACGGGTATAGTTAAAGAAAGCTACAGAAGGCTTCACCCAGCAGTGAAGACCAATCGGCTCATTATGGTGATTAGGGCATTGACGCGGTACAGTGTTAGCTGGCTCGGCGGCAGGGATGACGATGGCACGAGAGCTCGCAACCTGTGGAGGCCAGGTGGGAACGAGTAACTTACGAAAGCGAAAAGCTTTATTTGTTTCTTTCGCCTGTTTTCGTGCTGGTCAACGGATTTATTCCGCTGCGATCATGTGCCCTGTATCCGATCGACTAAATACTAGACTGGGTAGGACCCCTTGTTGGCCTAGTTGGTGTAGGCTTATCTTGGTAGAAGTGACAAAAAACACGAGGGCTACTTAGAGACCACGACAGATACGGGTGGCTATTCTATCACCAAGTCTTGTTTGAAGTCTTTTGTGCAGTTTTTAGCTATTTTAAACGAGACGCACATACCACTCTGCGACGTACCACTCTGCGACGTACCACTCTGCGACGTACCACTCTGCGACATACCACTCTGCGACATACCACTCTGCGACATACCACTCTGCGACATACCACTCTGCGACATACCACTCTGCGACATACCACTCTGCGACGTACCACTCTGCGACGTACCACTGTGCGACGTACCACTCTGCGACGTACCACTCTGCGACGTACCACTCTGCGACGTACCACTCTGCGACGTACCACTCTGAAACGTACCACTCTGGAACGTATCACTTTGAAACGTACCACGTCGAGACGCATGTGCTTTCGCGCGAGAACTTTGCGGTGTCTTAAGTTTTCGACGACTAAGGTCGGTGGTGGCGTTGTCTCGTTTCTTCGTAGCCGTGTAGTGCTGCGCTATAGAAGCATCCTTTGACGGTTGTAGAGCACGTTCGGCATCGAAGCCTTGTGAGCATCTCCTGTTCAGTCGTCTTGCCTGCTCACCAGAACTTCGCTTAAGCGCTGAGCTTGCTTGTAAATTCAATGATCGGAGGAGTATCTGGCCTTAGCGGAGAAAGCGAGAGAAGAAGGCGCAAGTGCGCACCCGTTGTCATGCCGTCGTCGTAACGTTGTCACCTTTCCGTTTGATGCCGCCGTCGTCGCGCTGTCGCCGTGGTCACGCCGTTGTGATTCCATTGTCGTCACGTTGTCTATGGCGTACTGCCGTCGTCGTGGTGCCGCTAACTCCATTGTTGTAACACCGGCTGACGTAACACTGTCGTCGTTAGTCATCGTCGTCACGCTGTCGTGTCATCTGTACATGCCAAGGCCATACATGCCATACGAAACATGCCAAGGATTTTCTTTTATTTATTATACTGTAAGGCTGTAAGGGCTGTTACAAGGGGGTGATTAGCATATAAAACAAAGTAATGTCTGTCATCGATGAAAATACAAAACATCACGAGGAAGAACGATAATAAATACAACTCATGAAAAATACAATTCCAAATTTCGTTCAAACGAAGCCAGGGAAAAATTCCGAACCAAGCCTATTCCGTTCAGCTGTAGTGCGAACAAGAAATGAGTATTCGTACATATCAAGTCGTGAGTTATAGGGCAAAAAAAAACATGACATTAGTTGGTGCGAGAAGAAATTATTCCAGGTGGGAGCAGGTATGACGATAAGTTCAAGTTAAATTTACCGTTTGAAAATTGATAGCGGACCTTTGACGGTCTATTTTTCTCCAGACGTTTAGCGTTTGTGCTCCTGCCCTTGTTAGCAGGGCTGTTGTGGATTGCGTTCCTTGATAGGAAGAGTAAATAGATCCTTCTGATAATTTCTGAACTCTTTCAAGAATATCAATTTGGTATTACTGGTGAGGATCCCAAGTTACACTGGCGTATTCCAAGGCTGAGCATATGATTGTCTTGTAAGCTTGAAGTTTCACGCTTGGGGTAGCAGCTGGTAGGTTTCTTTTGGGCCGCTCCGCCGATATTATCGGTGTAGTAATTCCAATTTAGGTTACCTGTGTTTGTTATACCGAGTTATGCAAGTTTTTCGAGTGTTTAATTTCTTTAGTGTTTACACCGTAACTAAAATTTAAGGAAAATTTCTCATTTCAGAATGTTATGCAAGTGGCCTTATCAAAGTTGTTTCACCTGGAGCACCACTAAAATATCTGCAAGGATTCGTTAAGAAAAACTTGATCGCTGACGCTTTGAACACCACAGAACAGCAGGCAGTTGTTGGCAAATAATTGAACTTCCACATTTGGAATCAGATCGTTGGCAATATCATTTATATACAGTAGAAACAAAATGGGCGCCAATACCGAGCCCTAAGGAACCCTCGATGTTGCAGGCAATATATATATGAACGTTCACCAGCTATTTCAACGAATCATTGTCTTTACTAAGACATATGCTTCAACACATTTAATGACTTGTACATTGATGCCGAATACGCAAAGCTTTTCAAGAGGTTTTATTTGTCAAACTCTATCAAATGATTTTGACACATAAAGGGATATTAAATTGATAAACTCGTATTCGTTGGAGTTAATGGCCTTCGCAATGCTGTGGGCCGTTTCATATAACTGAGCGACGGTTCATAAGCGCTGACGAAAACGATGTTGTTTAGCATAAAGATTATTCCCCTGTATGTGCTCTGCTAGTTGCTTTGAGGTTACATACTCTAGTCATTTACTTGCTTTACCCATACCGGAAATAGGGCAGTAATCTTGAACATCAAGCTTAGTTAGTCCTATTTGAAATCAGGCACAACTCTAGCCAACGACCAGTAACTGTAACTCTTGGCGTTCTGTAATGAGGCAGTGAATTGTCTAGAAAACATAACGATTCACAATATCGTTTCAAAAATTCTTAAGGGATGTCATCGGGACCGCATGGCTACTTAGGGTCTAATTTCAACAACACAGCAGTTATACCCGCTTTCAAAATAAATATGGCGTAATGGGGCGTCTGCGGTATTTTTTCAATATCAGTGCTAGATTTGGGAGAAAACACTGAGGCATAGATGTCATTGCAGGCTTTAGAAATTAACACGGGTTCACTGCATACGATTCTGTTAAGAACACCATCTATTACAGAGCTGCTACCAGATAGATGACTCCAAAATGTTTTGGGAGGGTCACGGATGTTGTTGATCAGTACAGTGGAAAAGAAATGCGTGCCGTTGCCATAGAAAATTTGCTTGATGCTAGGCAATATGCTGGATCTATTTTTTTAGACTGTACGGAATTAATATTCATAATCTGTGGCTTATAACACAGTTATAGTTCATGATCTGGGTTACATGGAGAGGGGTACATTACTTGCACAAGAAATGTACGTGCATAATAAGCTAATTATGAAAAATTCGCAGAAAATTTTATTTACTAACTTTACGGCACGTGATGCGATTTACGAATTGTAGCCGGTCAGTTGGCGAGGCTTATCTAATTGGAATGAATTCTCAGGAAGACATGACTTTCGAGATATTCAATTACATAGCTGGTGACGGATTGTATTGGCGTTCCAGTTACGTTTGTGCTTCAATGCATAAACTGGTGCCGGTAAGTCAAACAGTAGTGCAACTCTGCGTCGAAACCGGTGCGATACTCGGGATTCGTTCTGTATTACGTCAATATGCCTTGGAAATTCATCCTATAGAATTTGTAAATTGCAATATGTCCCATTAGGTAATCAGCAGAAACTTTATTAGTTAAATTTTGTTAGTGAGTCGATTACGCATTTTGAGTTTTCGTGTAATTTATGACCTCCTCTTCAAGTAATCCAGTTCAAGGATTAGAATTGCGCTATTAACTGACAATTTTTAAAACATCTGTATAGTGTAATGAAGAACACCGTATACTTCAGAAGCATTTTTAGCGTCTCCATTTGTTCTCTGCAGTCCGTACAAGTTATTTCCTTACTTGGACAATCTTCTTCGATGATTTCTACAGCTTTTTACTCGCCGCGACGCCTGTCAAGAAATCATTACTGTGATGAACAATTTGCTGTCATCTGACTGACGCCTTGTAACCCGGGTGAAGTAACCCTTTACGGTTATCGTTGCAAAACAGTTGCGGAAATCTGTACGGAACAAAGCGAATACCCAATCGACTGATTTTCGTTTGAATGGTACACCGTCGGAACCAGCGCATAATTGTGAGGCGCTGTGCAGAGGCGTGATAATTAGAAACAAATTTTTTACAGGTGGCCGTCCATGTGGGCGGTTTCTCTGACGTCTTTGCCATTTCGCAGTATTTCCCATTGAGATGAGTAGCTCTTCACTGAAAAATTTTGTCAGTTGAGGAAAGACTCGACGCGTGAAGTTCCCGTGAAGTAGGAACATTTGAACAGGAACAAGAACTGCTGTCCCCGCGCAGTGGTGGAGCGCCTGCGCGAGTTCCTGCCCCCGGAGTCCGTCATCGTGTATTTCAAGTTGGAGCTCGTCCGAACCGTGAACGACACCGAGGACGTCACGCACGAGGGCATCTTCGGTGAGTTCCTGTCCCGCGTCGAGGAAGACGCGTCCGCGAAGGCGCCGGCCATCATCTCCGAAGAGGATGATGACCAGCAGTGGCAACAACCGGATGGCGACATCCCCAGGTGAGTAGTCGTGGTAATTACCACTATGCCCTCTGTGGACCCCAAAATAAGCGAGTCTGATTCCTTTCCGAGTAGTTAAATTGCAGTGAATGATGCTACTGGGGTAGAAGGCGACCAGTAGCGTATCTACTCGATTCTGACGCGCACTGTTGTTCTCGAGAACAATGGCCGGCACGTGAAAATTCGGTACGGAACGAAAACTGCGATAGGGCACCGCTATAGCCATTAGAGCTCTAAACTGCCGTAATCCAATCCACGCGTATGCTGCAGCCAGATGGAGGGGGGGGGAAGGGCGGTGGTGGCTGAGACATCATGTGTATTGGATCCATAAGCTCGTTAGGCTGCCATCGTCGGAAAGTTGCTTCAGAAATTTAATATTTAAAATGCCATCGAAGGAATCGAACATGAGAAGCTATGGGATATGGATACGGAGGCGTCCCACATCTACAATGACCGATCCCTTGCTCGCGATGGCTGTATTGCAATAAAATTTCTTTTATCAAATTATAAGGATTTGTTACTTTCTCTTCTACAATAATGATCTGGTTAGTTAGGTCAATGTGCGCGTTACATTCAAGCGCACGTTAGAATCATGTGCTTGTCAGAATCGAGAAAATACGGTACTGGTGGGTCGGCCGCCTGAAGCGATGCCGAAGTCTTGAAGGGGTCGCAAGGTCTGCCTAATGTGGGAGAGCGCGCGTCACATCTCAGTTGTGACGCGCGAGATTGCCACCTAAGATAACTTGGTATTTCTGATACCGGCGCCTGGTAACTGATTTATCTGTGCAGTTGTTCAGAGGCTAACAGATAAAATCACCGCGGAATTAGTTATTCGACAGTACGTGCAGAAAAGTAACTGGAAAGGATGCGAAAAAAAAACTTGCGCTGTATTCGGGCTACTGATAATGTCATTTATTCGTAATGCAGAATGCAGGAAGCACAGCAAGTAGAATGAAGTTTACAACGATAATGGGACTCATTCGCGAACTGCTTGAATTGCGTGTTTATTAAGCAGATATCCAACAAGGCTTCCATTCCTCGTTACATCGCCTTGTATGACGGGATGTTACAAGCTATGAAGACATGAGCCTTTCTGCTTGACAGCAATAGTATCCGCCGCAACGCGGCTGTTAATCTTTGGGAGAATTTCAAGGAGCACATGAGAACTTGCGTAATGTGTCTCCATACAGATTGATTTAGGGCCGATTTACGCCCGAGCCGCCCATCGCCGCAAGCCGCACCGCACGCTTGCGGTCGCGCGAAAAATGGCACATATCCAGCACTTGTGCACAAATTACCATTTACACTGTGTGCACTGTGCATACCTTACACAATGTAAACCGAAAGTTGTGCACAAGTGTTTGATACGTGCAATCTTTCGCGCGACCGCAAGCGTGCGGTGCAGCTTGCGGCGATGGGCGGCTCGAGCGTAAATCGGCCCATACACTCAAGTCTGGCGCACTATTGCCTGGGTAGTGTCCACACTCGCACATCAGCCAGTAGCGTTGCGAACACGCTCTATACCTGCGGCCACGCATGCAATGAATCCCTGAGCCTGCCAGAGGCCTCGACTTCTCTGGAACATTCAGATAATGGCCGATGTTAGTAGCTTCTGATGCTCGCTGTCCGCTAGTGTAATCATTTTATTTGCCTTCAGGCAGTAAAAAAGATATTAAGCAGCAGGCAGGCATCAGGAGGCAGTATCAAAAAACAAAAAAGAATTAAGGGTGCAGTTGACTAGCAATAGCCTCCTTCGACGAAAGGGACATTTGTGCGGCGAAATGAATAACATGTCTGACTATATGTTCTACATGTACACGTGCTACTGACTACAGGTAACGGGGCCTCGCCAGGCCTTACCGCCTTTTGTCTCGGTCCCCTCTTTTTCTTGAAAAGAATAAACTTCACTTCACTTCATCCACGTAAACAGGGTGTGCCTGAACGGAATATCCTTCTTGAAAGACTTTACAAGACGACATTGAAGTCGTTTCTGCATGTGACTAGTAACGAACTTTGCAAGAGGACTAGTAAGTAGGTCGGCCAAATAGCCAAATGCTCCAATACTGTTGCAGGCCGTCGTCTTCGACATCTGGCTCAAACCACGAGTGGTGGCGACCACGTGTCCTAAACGCGCAGTCCCCGCCGCCACTGGGCCTCGCTGCGGACCTGCCCGGCCCGTCCTCCGCTGTGGCACCGCTGCGCCCATGGTTTCGCCGTCCGCGTCTGGCATCGGGGTCGGGCGCCGAGCGAGGTGCGTTGTTTCGCAACGTGCTCCCGGTCCTGCTCGTGTTCCAGGCACTACACGAGACCGCGGTCAACATCTGGGGCAACGCGGTCATCTCGTTCTTCAAGGAGCAGGCCACCGGCAGGACCGTGCAGGTATCGGCGATGGGGACGAATGGTGCGCTCCAAGAAATTCTTCCGTTGAAAATTCAGTCAGGTCGAAGAGGTGTCTCAGATGGTCATCAATGAGCAAATGTCGGTCGCGCCCAGTACGCGCTGAGAGCCAAGAACTATGCTAGAAAGGTGTAAGGCAGCGAGTTTACTAATAGTCTCTGCAGGGCAGCGGCTCGCTAACATTACTGGTGCCCTCCGCTCCCTTCACACATTGAATTTTAGTTTGTTGCGCGATGGTCTTCGAGAAGCTGATCTTCGATGGTCTTGGAGAGGCTGATCTGGCACTCTGCAACGTGTGGTCTCGTGCGAGGTTTTATGCACTGCACTGGGCGAGTGCAGTGCCACATGTTGCCATTGTTATTTGTATTAATAATTCTTGTCATCGGGCACCGGGGGTCTCATTTCAGTTTCTAACTACGAGACGTCTTTCTGTATATACTTATCATGTACTTATCCCCGTTTTCGTCCTGAATAAGCTGATTCTGAAGAGAGGGACGAAGACACACAGTGTTGCCAATTTAGCGTGCTGTCGCTATAGTTAGGGACTTTCTTGTCTGTTTAGCACGAATTTTCCATTTAGGGACTGGTGACTTCTTTTAGCGACGTGGCAGAGAGATAGGCGGCATTTTTGGTATTTCGATGTTAGGAAAGCTCCTTCGAAAATAGCCTTTCAGAAGGCACTTTATAATTCAAAAGCCACATGGAGCGGCCCTAATAGGCTGTACGACGCGTGTACTCTCTGACCATGAGGAAACAACAGTTATCTCACCGGATTCTGCGTGCTTAAAAAAGGCACATTTTCAATGATTTTTATCATTATTCTTTATGAAACCGATTTTAATGGGTCATAGCCCCGGCTTCTGCATTTTCCCCAAATACGTTCGATTGGGGGACATTTCCAAATTTTATTGTGAGATTTGAGACGCAGCAGGTGGATAATAAGATAAGTCCACTGTAGAAACGCACATACATAGGGGAGGCTAGTTTCAATCACGCGAGCCTACGCACACTGCTCGTTTATCACATGTGTTTGAGCAAATCATTAGTGCGGTGAGCGTACAGATAGACCAAGGGAGTCTATTTTTGAGCGCCGAGGCCTACCAAGTTTTCTGGGATATTGTGGGTCAAAAGTGCCTTTACGTGCTAGGAAAATCAAATCGATTGTTTTTCAAATCTTGCTGCATATGGAACCTCACAATCCGAGAGTAAGCACCGATTTTTCGTTGTCATGGGAATCTCTGCTGCCGTCGTGCGCATTTGTGCAACTACAGCAGTAAAGTAAAAGCCCGCTACATACTGCTGGTACATTCAATGTTTTATTTTCCTCACACGCAAAGTCCACTGAGAAACCATATCTGTTTCGGAAAAAGGACTTGCGCCATGCTAGCGTATAGTATAGCGTTCCAAAAGGCCTACGCTGTCTAAATTTTACTAAAGCATTTAGCGACAGTTTTGGCTACCTTGCAGCAATATTTAGCGGAAATTTAGCGACCTTTTTGCCTCGTTTTAGCGACCCATTTTAATGAAATGTGGCAATACAGCAGACTTGGAGAGCAGCGCGTGCTTGTAGACAAACAACGCAACGCCTTAAGCACAGGGACGCATGAAACACAGATTATTGGTCGTCGTTGTTGCGAGCTGCAACGAAAACACCCGCCCACTTCTGTTGTACCGCCTCCCGGCAGGTGACGTCGGCGGCTGTCTTCAGCGTCACGCCGAGCAGCCAGCTGGAGCTGCTCGTGCGCCGCCTGAGCGACCAGTTCGGCTCCACCGACGACGCGATCTCCGTGGTGTTCCCGCGCAACCAGGACGAGGTGCTCGGCGAGCTGAAGGCGTTCGAGCAACACTTCCCCTCGGTGCCGGCTCTGGCCAACCAGGCCACGGAGATCAATGTGGACGGCCAGTGCGCGCCCATGAGCAGGCTCAAGGTGACCCTGCTGCTCATCAAGCTGCTCATCAAGCTGCTCATCAAGCTGCTCATCAAGCTGCTCATCAAGCTGCTCGACTGAGCTCGGTGAGCTTAGTACGTGCGGGCTGTGACATCTCGGTAGTCTCGCTCTAAGTATGGTGGCGTAAATATGCACATTTTTCATATTTTATTTTTACCGTTAAACTGCGCCTTTTTGTTGTAAACAACGGTGATAGCCATCGTGGACTTGGATTTCATGGCAGTTTTCAGTGTTTTTAATCTGCGGGGGCGAAAATGCACCTGCGTTAAACATGCCGTAACGTGACTCCTGGTGCTGCAGTTACATATTGTAAGCTCCAGCGAATTTTAACTTTACTCGCATATGAATCATTTTAATCCTCGTGTTAGCACTATTTATGGGCAAATTACCACCATTTAGGGTATATTAATTGGCATTAATTGCCAATATTTGTCGTTGTGCAAATAGAATCACCTTATATGCAAACCTTGATACTTCTGCGCCATATTGTCCACTTTTTTTCTATAGCGCTCGAGCCGTATACGTCACGAAAAAATGCGATATTTTGCTGCGATAAACAGTAAACTAAACTTCCATAGTGAACCGGGCTAAATAACGTACGTAACGTGCGCTCATTTCGTGAAATTTGAAATGTGCTCTTGGGCTAACGCGACGAGCTGTGTAGAAAATTTTTCTAATAAACAAGAATGAAGATTCACATATACTATACCGCCCAGTTTTAATGACGTAATACGTGGTTTGGAGGGACAATCACAGTGGCTCTCCAGTTCTCCTGGCTCTTCTCACTCAACTTTTAACAACGGTCCTTTCTCTACAGGTATCGCAAGTGAGCCAGAGCTCGGTCACCAGGCCCTTCTCCGCCCGCCGGCATCGGAAATGAATTGTATATAATATTTGAATTAGATGTTACCATAAAGAACGCGTTATTGGCGCCCCTCATCGGCGACGTTCTATTGATTGTTTGCTTCTATACTTAACCAATTCGCAGATACATTATATACCTAAATATCTTCAAAGACTTTTACAGGTTGTACTCTGTATCAGTAGTTTGCAAGTACGGATCAGTTTAACCAGTCATGGCGACATCCGTGGAGTTGCCTTTAGGTTGACGTTAAGCTTATCACGCTCGGGTTATAACGCCGTTCTAATAGACGTCCGTTTACTGTAGTCGACATGGTTTGTGTCAGCTGTGGGGACGATCAAGTTTAGTAGACACAACCATGTCCACGGAAACGTCTCCGAGTTGATGCGGAGCCTATTACGTTAGCGCTATAATGCCGCTGTGTAATGCGTCCATCTCACACGGGCGACACGGACCACGCGCTGTGCGTATACACGTGCGGAAGGCGATGCACCGAGTCGCTCGCATTCCTATTGTCTTTGCGAACTGTGTTGGAGCGAACTCGTGAAAAACGTTACTGTGGCGCAACCAACGTTTAGCTTCGCATTCTATTGTCTTCTGGCGGAATAAGGTTACTGAAGTTGGCAAGTGCACGTACCATATGGTCTTGTAGAATCGGCTCGCCCCATGGAAGCCGACAGGGATGAATTATGGGTGTGCGAGAGACCGTTGTGCGTGAGTCACATAGAAAAGACGAGCTAACTTGGCCTATGTTCGGTAAACAAGTAGCTTATTTGTTTGTTTTTTTAAATTCTGGACGAAAGGCGACTCGTTGCTGGTCCGAGCCGAAGCGACATCTGCATAACGAGTGCGGGGCTTTATATGTATAGGTCGATACGGAGACATCTGTTCACGACCACATCCTTTAGTATCTGTGTGCGAATTCGATTGTCTTCTGGTAGAACAAACTTATTTAAGTTCGCAAGTGCACGTACCATATGGTCTTGTAGAATCGGCTCACCCCATGGAAGCCGACAGGGATGAATTATGGGTGTACGAGAGACCGTTCTGTGAGAGGTAACTTGGCCTATGTACGGTAAGCAAGTAGCTTATTTGTTTGTTTTTAAATTCTGGACGAAAAGCGACTCGTTGCTGGTCCGAGCCGAACCGGGGAGTGATAGCAAACACCACTCGTGACTGTGGCAGCGGATGTGGCGCATCTTTTTTGACCACAGGCGTCGCGCAGTGCGCGTGAAATTTCGGAGTACATAGGCAGCTGGCCAATAAGAAGTGCCAGCGTCTTTGCACAATCTCGAGAGAGCCTGCGAAAGAATTCGCGCAACCCTCGCTGTGTCGAGTGGAGGTCTTGCATGAATCTGTACGCTGTCTGAAGTAGCGCGCTCACCACCGCCTAACATGTGGCAACTGGCGCCCATCCAGCCTGTGCGTCGAACCGGAGCAGCGACATTGCGTCCGAGGATCAAGTGGAGTTTAAGAATTTGTTTTTGTTTCTTCTTGCGCTCTTGCAAGTCTGACTACTGTCACTTTCGCGTTCGTTTATTGTTTTCTAAAGTTAGCATTTTTTTAAGAACTTGCGTAAGTTAAAAGGCCTTAATAACTTTGTACGCAGCATTTATTTTTTTTTTGAAAGTTATTAAATCTCAACATGCGGGATATATTTCTTCACATTTATTCAATTTTTCCTATAAGTTTTTATTTCAGTTATAAAATAAAAAACTTGTAGAACCACCTGCTTCATGGGGAATCCCCCGTAGTGAGTAAGAGCCCTTGGTGTAAAAAAAAAAAAAAAGAAAAGGTTGGTGTGTTTAGGAATTATGACTGCTTTTTACCTCTCTGAAAAATTGTACTACGTTCCAGCGTTTCAATTGTCTTGTTTTTATGCACCTAATTTAACCACCCGATTTGTGGCCAATCCCACGAGTATATGCCACAACCAGTCAGGTCAATAAGCACCAGCTCCTCTATAGGACATTGCCATAGGGTTGTCTGCGCAGCTGTCCCGATTACTTTATTTATTTGAAGAGGACTTCCTCGTCAAATTAAACAATGCCCTCTTTTACTTTTCATTTGATCTCGAAATTTCTTATTAGTGTTTTTTTTTGGACGTCGCTGATTATCCTTTGAAACCTATCCAATTCTGGGATCCGATTCGCATCCCCGCACCGATGTTTTTTCTGTTAATGGTGGTGGTAGCAACTTTATTGAGATTCTGCTCAGTTATGATCTGGCAGGCCCGAGTCCTAGAATAGCCTATCACGAGGAGCGACCCTTTCGACCCAGGCAACGAGGGCTTATTGTAGTTTTTGATGCGGCGTTCTGAGCAGCTCCTCCCGCGTCTGTTGTGAGGTAGCTGGCAGGAGCGACCTGGGAGGCGGTAAGCCCTCGCACCCCAAAAGAATGTGATTTTGGGTAGCCAATGTTTGATTTGTGCAGTTTTGAAATATTGGGGGGTTCCATTGCCCGTTGGTAATTATGGCCAGCCAATGTGGGCTGGGGAACGACTTAGTTTGGATTCGACACAGGATCGAGGTTTGCGCTCGCGGGAGGCTTTCCTTTGGTGGCGGGTAGATTCGCCTTTTTGGCTTGTAGTATGTTATCTCGTGGTATGTCGTCGGTGCCTCATCCATGGTATCCGAATCTGAGGGGCACACCTCCTTGTTAATAAGACCTCTGGCTACCCAGTCCGCCTCCTCATTCCCTTGATTCCCCGAATGGGCAGGGACCCATACGAGTTCAACACTATTTTAATTTGTAAAGTCCCGTAGGACTGCGCTGCACAAACGCCTATGCTGCCTCTCGAAAACTTGACTATTGCCCTTTTTGAGTCGCTTATGATAGTTTGCACGGAAGGGTTCATGATGGGCCAAAGCAATGACAGTCTCTTCCGCTTCCACGGTGGACGCTGCTTTTATGGTCGCGGCGTTGAGGATACTTCCATCTCCGGTCACGACGCTCACTACGTAAGTTTGGTGATTTTGCTTTGCTTCATCGACATAAGTGGTGTGCTGGTTGGTTTGGTATCTTTCTTGAAGGGCCTTGGCTTTGGCAGACCGCCTGTTGTCGTGTCTCCCAGGGAGCATGTTCTTGGGTAACGGTTTTATAACCAAACGGCGTTTGACTGCACCGAGTAATGTCGTTCTTCCTGCTGAATTCATAGCGGGATTCAGCCCGAGTTTACTTAGAATGACGCTGCCAGTGGCGGTGCTGGAGAGTCGTTCACATTGGTTTGTGTTATGGGCCTCCACGAGTTCGTCTAGGGTGTTGTATATACCTAGCTCAAGTAATCGTTCAGTGTTCGCATACCTCGGGAAACCAAGGGCAGCTTTATGAGCTGTGCAAATGACGCTGTTAACCTTTTCCTTGTCAGAATGGCGCAGGTGGTAGTAATCGAAGGAATACACGACGCGACTGATCAGGAAAGCCTGCGTCAGATGGCAGATACCGGCCTCCTTCATACCGCGGTGTCGTGGGGCTACTCGTCTGATTAGGCCACATATGTGGCGGGCTGTCGTCTGTAATCGGACAATCGCCTCAGAATTATGGGTGTTATGTTGGAATTAGCATGCCCAGGACTCTTATAGTCAGTACGGGCGGAACTGGGCCGTCTTCCAAACTGACTCGTATAGGTGAGGTGGCATCCCTTTCGGTGGCGTGTTTGGTAGATTTATCTCGGATGACGAGAAGCTCCGATTTTGTCGGCGAGCACGCTAGGCCATTCGGTCGCACAAAATTTTGTACGATATCCGGGGCCGCTTGCAATGCTTCCGTGATTTCTCCATCGGAACCGCTATTGGTCCAGATGGTGATATCATCGGCATAGATGGAGTGTTTGATATGCGGGATCCTTTGCAGTTATGGAGGCAGGTTTCGCATGGTCACATTGAAAAGGAAGGGGGAGAGGACCGATCCCTGAGGGGTGCAATTTGTACCTAGTTGAAATTGTCCGCTTTTAATGTCCCCAAAATGTATTTCTGCAGTGCGATCGATCCTTGAGAAAGCTTGTAATATAGCTATAAGTGCGCTTCCCGACATTCATTTGGGCTAGGTGTGTGAGTATTGAAGCATGTGACACATTGGCAATGTGTCGTTGTCAATTTTTTTTCTGTTCGTCAGTGAAAAAAAAAAACTAAAAACAAAAACGAAAGGTTCTTTTCGTGAATGCCCCGCTTTGGGTCTGGTCATTTCGCGAGCAGAGAAGAAAGTAACGCGAGCACTTATTCTTTCGCCGTTTTTCTTATTTAAGGAAAGACATTTTAGAATCAAGGTTTAGACAACTTGGTTGAAATGTTTCCATACCGCAAATTTTCTTCTCTAGGAACCTCCTTTCTTGGAAACTGCCGAGGGGCTGTTCGCTCAGCCGTGAAGGAATGTATAGTTGTTTTGGGCATATTTTCTTAAGTTCATCGTGTGTTGTGTTTTTGTTTATTTCTTCCTGACAATTCTACAGATTTTAGAAGTAACTGAAATTTTCTAATTGCGTCAAAATATTGGCCAATTGGCATTGCTGTAGACGCAAGAAGTATTCCCTCCTTTGGGGCAGCTACATTGGGTTTTAGCTGCAGGAACGTATGCATGTCAGTCTGCGATATATAGAGAAATCTTATAGATAGCAAAAGTTGCGAGTTCCTTTGTGACACAAGGAGAATACGTGGTTAACTTACTGATCTATTATTTTGCAAAATTCCAATTTATTTAACTGTAATTCAATTTATTACCATCTAGTTCTCCCTCCTTTCCAAAAGCACACCTTTTTCTCGAATAAAAGATGCCTCTAGCATTAGTTTGTCTACTTTAAATAATTGTACGATTTCATCTGTGCCCTCGCATATACTTTTTCCCCTCACGTTTTCTCCCACCGCGCCCCACCCGTTTGCCCACCGGCTTCTTGGCCAATCCGCCGTAGTAGATATGCACCATAATATAGGTAGCAAGCAAGCAAGCAAGCAAGCAAGCAAGCCTCATCAACATCATTAGCGTCTTGCGGCCAACCCCCCCCCCCTTCCCCCTCGTGCGCACGCTCCACAAATGCGAGGAAGAAGAAGGTGGTCAGGGTGAGGGCGAGCAATCGGGTGGATGTCGAAATTGTTCTAATCGTCGTCGGCCAAACGGCGACGGGTAAACGATAGAAACTGGCCTTGTTGAGCCGGCCTTCCGGGCAAACGCCGCGATGTCGACTCAGTGGGACCCGAAGATGATCGAGAACCAGGAGCCCTCGGCCACTTGTCTCCTGAGGGTCAAACAGGACATCGCGGAGATCAAGGCCAACCCGCTGCCCGGAATCTACGTATCTCCCGAGGAGGACGACCTGACCAAGTTCCACGCCATCGTGGTGGGGCCGTCGGGCACGCCCTACGAGGGCGGCTTCTTCCAGTTCTTCATGAAGTGCCCCGCCAACTACCCGATGCAGCCGCCACGCGTGCGCCTGATGACCACGGACGCTGGACGCGTGCGATTCAACCCGAACCTCTACGCTTGCGGAAAGGTACGTGTCGTCCGAGCCCGAGCTCGTGTCCGCAGAGGCGTCCTCAACCTGTCAGGGAACACATCCGCGAACGAGCAGACGGACGCGATCGCAATGCCAGGCGGACGTGTTGTCCGCATCACGGCGCGTGGGCAGGAATGCGTGGGCGTCGATCCCGGAGACGGCGCAATACCGGGCCGAACCGCGGGAGAGGTGAATCGGGCTTCAAGCACTCCGCCAGCTTCTAAAAAGAAGTTTAATGCCTTCGGTTCTAATAGAAACACATTATTTCGGCTTTGTCAGGGAACCATTATATATTGGAGCCCTTTCTTCTCTTTCACACACACACACACACACACACACACATATATATATATATATATATATATATATATATATATATATATATATATATATATAAACGAGAGGAAAGGGGGTTAACCGAGGGGCCCGATTGTTATTAGTCATATCATAAGAAGCCAACAAACACTGACACCAAGGACAACATCGGGGAAATTACTTGGGCTTAATACATGAAATTAAGAAACGATAACTTGATGGAAATTAAGCGCGTTAAATGCGAAGGTTGTGGGTTCGGTTCCCACCTGCGGCAAGTTGCTCTTTTTCATCCACTTTAATTTATATAATATATATATATATATATATATATATATATATATATATATATATATATATATATATATATATATATATATATATATATATATTATAAATTGGACTTAGTGTAGTAAGTTCTCCTTCATGTCCTTTGTTTGTTTTAAATCCTGTTTGAGGAATAATAACGGGGAAAGAGTACGGTGTTGGCGCCCATACACGTAGCCTATAGGCTTCTGCCGATTACAACGTCACGCGCGTCGGAGGTGCCGGCGTGGCTGCAGCAGCGGTTGCGGCAGATGCGCGTGAGGTGCGGCGACTGCGGCGGCGCTTGTGTCGGCGTAGTGTAATGACATGTAAAAAAAAATGTACGATTTCGTAATGTAGGCAGTTCATGTATGCAGCTGCAGTGTACTACAAGGGGGTAGTGTGTTCAGGGAGGGCCCGCGGCTCAGGCTGTTTTTTAAGACGTCACCAGGTCGCGCCACTTCACTCTGGGATGTGTGGTAGCCGCCGTGTTTCTGCCTACACGCGCTGCAACGGCAGCTCACTGCGCCGGCTGCGCTTGTCAATGTTTGTAGCTTTATTTTTTTTTATTGTTGAAGGTCCTCACAAGCTCCGAGGGGGAGTGTTTAGTGAGAGGTCGAAAGGCTAAACATATCGAAAAGGAGAGCGAGCCAACTCTTTACATAAGATTTGGCGGTAAGAAATGGAATTTTGTACAATTGTTAGCCGTGGAAGTCACAATTGTTCCTTATACATCGTTCGGCTGCAGAAAATCAACTGTGGAATTGCACATGCAATTCTTGCAACTATGTGTCGCACGAGAAAAAAATTTCTCAATGAAAAGCTACTCCTTCGCATGCAGATGTCGCTGAAAGAATACACGGACATTCTGCAATGAGATTGGCTACTTAATTTCTAAAATTCCCAGAATCAACACTCTATTGGAGATAGAAAAAGTAAATAAGGAAATGAATATGTACATAATTCTTCAATTGTTCAGCTAACATGAGTAATGCAAAACAGAAAACTTTCATTTAATTGGCCAATTAATTCTTTACCTAGTGAACTCCGTAATTGCCTGATTGGTAATCATTCAATTAAGTGATGCCATTTGGTTAATTGATTATAAGTCACACTCGTGAGTAATTTCAAAGTTGGATAATTAAAAGTAATTCAGTACTTTATATTGCATTCAGATCTTTATATTGCGGCGACAACTGCTGTGCAAAGGTCAAACTGGAACACCTCAGAGAAAGGCAAGCCTTTCAACGATTGCGTCGCGTGAACTACATGAACTACATTGAAGTCACGAACAACACAAAGTTCGAGCGCAACTGATAACAGTGAGGACTGATCGACGGGAAACCCTGTGCGACGCATGTTGGCGGCGGCGCTACACTTGCGTGGGCTGGCAACCAAGTGTCTCACACTTTAGGCCTCACAGCATTGTATGGCGCGTGCAGCCCCTGAACACTATACCCCCAATGCAGCCTAAAAAGCTTCGCTGGGAATCCGTCGCCATGCGAATGTTGCGGCCCCACGAATTTTCGAAGTGCGATTAGTTCACGAATTAAGTTTACTTGCGCAATATTTGAACGGTTCTGTTTGGAACAGAGTTTGAACAGCGCCAATAAGACAAGCACACGAGGAAACAAATTGTCTTTTTCGCGCTGTTCAACCTCAGCTCCTAATATGAACCAATTAGCCCTCATCAAGATCCTACTAATGCTCTTTTTAGGACTTAGGTCGTTTTTGAGAAGTTCTGCTGCCAGCTCAGTAACACCCGGTGAAGTTCTTTTTCATTACGTAATCGTTCACGCGCCTCTTTTTTCCCGATCTCTGAAGAAAGCCCGCGAATTATGAAAAAAAAAATATCACGTTACTTGCTCTTGCGCATTTGGAAAACAGCACCATCAATCGTGTTATTAAAGAACGACGCACGCGCAAAGCCGATGTGTGTTTGAATTCGCGTATCAGCGCCTGCCTATCTCTTATCATTTAGAATTGGGGCAGACTTCGACCTTCACGTTGAAGGTGCTGATTGGCGCTGGACTCCGTGGTCGATCGCTTCTGTGAGTTTTGCGACACGTATGCTGGCTTCGTTCTCTCAAAACACGACTGAGAACGCTGCTATTTAGACGCTCAATATTTTTTCTTTTTCGTACTTCGTGCCATCTTTTTACGGAGCTCAAAATAAAGCACTTTGCTAAAGGTAATGGAATAATAATAATAATTAGAAGCTTTGTTGGTGGTTTCTGAGTACGCCCCAGACATTTTGATATGACTGACGCCCGAGAACGAATATGACAATTTTCGCGTAATAGATGTAACTAGTTAGCTAATTAATGGGATTTCAAGAATTACTGAGTAACTATAGGAATGGCTACGACAAATATACCGTGGGCCTTATCCGTTTATTGTCTAGCAGCGTAGATGTTATTTCTCGATATTAAGTGAAACACTCGGTATAACCATAAGAAAGGGGGTTAACCGAGGGGCCCGATTTTTATTAGTCATATCATAAGAAGCCAACAAACATTGACACCAAGGACAACATAGGGGAAATTACTTGTGCTTAATAAATGAAATGAAGAAATGATAAATTAATGGAAATTAAAGTGGATGAAAAAACAGCTTGCCGCAGGTGGGAACCGAACCCACAACCTTCGCATTTCGCGTGCGATGCTCTACCAATTGAGCTACCGCGTGGCTGTTTCCCCATCCACTTTCTTGGGTATTTACGTGTCCTAGTAGAACCCTGGGAGTGTTAGCCAGCGCCACCACTCACTGACCTTGGCCGCAGACGGCTGCGGCCAAGGTCAGTGAGATGCATCTGGGATGTTTATGCCAAATACAGAAAGAGTACAGTAGCTAGCTGGGCGAGTCGGTACATCTTCCTAACAATTACACACAGCGCGCACTGACAAACACGAGCGCTGACTGACGACTAAAAGTTTATTGCGTTTAAGCACATGTGCACACACACAGACACACACACACACACACACACACACGCACGCACGCACGCACGCACGCACGCACGCACGCACGCGCACACACACACACACACACACACACACACACACACACACACACACACACACACACACACATATATATATATATACATATATATATATATATATATATATATATACATATAGGGAAACAATCCCGCGCACCAACATTCCCCAAACCTGACCTTACATCCATAGCCAAGGACAGTTCAAAGGACATGACGCCGGTTAACATTATTTTAATTACTTCTCTCAATCTTTCTCTCATAGGTCTGCCTCAGCATCCTCGGCACATGGCCAGGACCCGCCTGGAGCCCGGCACAGAGCGTAAGCAGCGTACTGATCTCCATCCAGTCGCTGCTCAACGAGGAACCGTACTACAACGAACCTGGATTTGCGAAAGGAACGTCCCCCATCGCCTCTAAAAACTACAACGACAATATACAACACGAGACCATTAGAGTTGCCGTCTGCGACATGGTAGAAGCCTGCCTGCAGGCCAACCCTCCGTGTCCGCCGGACCTGGCGGGGGCCGTTTTAAAGCAGTTCACCGAGTCGTACGGCAAGTACGAAGAAAAAGTCAACAGCCTGATCCATTTCACTGGTTCCAACATGGCGGTGGCATTTCTAGGTTTCTTCACGCAGAAAACTACGTATCAGTACGGGACACTGCTGACGCGACTCAAGGACTTGAAGGAACGGGTGGAGAAAAAACACGAAGCCGAAGTGAATGCTAACATGGACGCTGATTTCAACGCTGGTGTTAACGTTGTCGTTGTTAACGCTGATGCCAACGCCGGACAATGATGGAATACCGTTGCGAAGTCGTCCCGTGGAGCAATTCAAAGCCGGACTGCTCCCGATTGTCGGGGAAACCAAAGTTCGACCACGAAAAAGGAAAGACGCAAGTTAGCAAAAGCTCGAAGAGTTCACTAAGACGACTGACAGGGGACATGTGCATGCCCTCCCCTCTAAATTAAATGATCTGATCACGAATAGCCTTATATAGCGTGAGTGCGATCAATACTATAGCACCATTGTGTGTGAGAGAACACCTCTGTTTATTCTTAGTTTGCAGTTATTGTCAGGGGACTTTCTTCTTGCGCTGTCAGCAGGTTACAACCGCCGGTTACTCAAATCTGGCTAGGTGCCCACGGGCGATTGTGGACAGGGTGAAAGGCGAAAACGGAGTGGCGGTAGGGACGTTTCCAGGGCAGACTTTGCCACGAAGGGAGATACAGAAAAGCTCGCAGATAAGGCACAGGGACGCAATCTTGTAGTAGTAGCGGGCTGGCTAAATGGCGTGCAGAACAGAAAAGCGGCAGCACTACTCCGGCGTTTAGCAAAGGGGGTAGACGACCTACGCTAGATGTCCCTTCTGGTGCAGGCTGTGGTGTGCACGGTGCCGCAGGTACCTTTACGTAAAGCTGATATACAAAGAGTGGTTGCGGCCACTAACGAGGATATATGGAGAGAGAGAGCCGAGAGGAAGGTTTCGAGGTTGTGGGAATAAGCAGGGAAGCGAGGAGGAAGGGCTGTTTTCAACGAGACGGAATCCACTTCATTGATAGGCTTGAACGAGAAGTGGCGTGGTGACTTGCTTGCGCCGCAGTTGCGTTTCTTGGGGGGCGTCCGGGTGCTCAGGTGGCCAAGTTAGGTACTAATGAAGAAGGTCCCCTAGGCGAACCGCAGACTAGCGTCGCCATCAATAACAGGAAAATGATGGAAGGAGGAAGAGAGCTCGCCGTGCAATATGCTACATGAACATGCAGGGCGGAACAAGAAATGACAAATGGTTAGACATTGAAGAGCAGTTAAACAGACAACAAATCGTGGGGTATGCCGTTGGCAGAAACGTACGTTAGAGCCTTAGAAGAGCCGCCAGTGATTGAGAGTTACGTTTGGGAAGGGTGCAACAGAACTAAATTGCTAAGAAAGGGATGATAAGTCTGAACGCTCATACATCAGGGAGCCATATGGCAAAGAGTAAATTCAAAGCTATCAGGCACAGTAAGTGGAAAGGAAGCTTTGCTGGGTGTAACGTATTTGTGGACGGGAAAAAAAGTGCAAAGAGAAGAATCGGGAATTAGTGGAACGCCTAAATGCTGATATTAGGGGTTTCGGGAACGATGTGGAAATTATGTTGTTAGGTGACATGAATGCCAACATGCAGGACCTAGACGGATGTAGTGATAACAACGGGAAGTTAATGCTAGATGTCTGTGAGCAACATTACCTCGTTATCGTGAATTCGGGGCCTAAATGCGACGACCAGGTCACATGGGAAGGCGAAAATAGGCAATCGGCCATCCAGTACTGTCTCCTGACCTAAGCAATTTATGATAAGTTGAGAGAAATGGTCATTGACGACGAAGGCTATAACAGCATAGGGAGTGACCATAAATGTATAATTTTGAAAATGGAATAAGTAGTTGGGAAATGGAGCAAGGAACGACCAGCCCAAATTTGAACGCTGAACAAATGACAAAAACAGACGCAAGAGTCAGGAAATAACTTGGCAAATCACCAAGTAAATAATGGGATTATATTGAGCTTCTAAGTGTAATGACGAGAGAAATCGGGAAAGCGAACCAACACGCTTGTTGGAAAGAAAGAAGGAAACCGAAAAGTTGGTGGAACAGGGAAATACCAGAAGCGATCGCCGAACTACAGAAGGCCTCCCGAGAGCACAGGTAGGGAAACAAAAAGAAAGCACAGTTGCCCCAGGATGAAGTAGCCAGAAAATGGGGAAATATACCGGGAGAAAAAATATGTGGGTCAAATACTGGTTCAAGCAAATCTAGAAAGTGAAACTGAGTGTTGGTTGTGAGAAATACACGAAGAAGAGAAAGCCGAACCTAGAATATTTTGGAATTACATAAATGATATTAGGCAGGAGGTCTGAAACAATAGAACATATCCTAGACGAAGATGGAAACAAACTGTTTTAACAGGCTGTTATTTTTCGTTGGCTTGAGAACTAATCTTTTTCTCTCTCTCGCTCTTTCTCTGGGTTAAAAGATAAACTAAAACGCGGCACGTTTTATTTTTAGATAACATACATTGACCCACTTGCATTCATTCGTTTATAACAAGACTCAATCGCATAATTATCTTTTTTTCTCCTCGAATGCGTTTAGTCACACGACCCGATTCCTCGTCAATCTCCCCTACTTCATATGGGAAGATATTACGCATAACAGCACCGGGGAATTGGCCAAAAAACTCAATATGCGCCCCATTTTTTGATAACACCAACATCATCACTAGTATCTAACCAATCCCGCAACGTGATCACGCGATACGTGCAAAAAAAAATCTCTGGCTCGAGCCATAGCGTTGGAATCTCTTAAAGGCCCGGTGCTGAGGATACTAAAAGCTTCGGCATGCATCACGGCCGCAACATTAAAAAAATCTATTGGTCGTTACGCTTCCTGTGATACAGTGTCTTGGGACGTCGGCACTAGAACACTGCAACAGGACGTATGTGATGCCATGTTTAATTCCGTAACTGAAACAAAGAGGCTGACTTCTTACTTTCGTGGTTTTACTTTCTTGAATATGAAAACAATGTTAACTTGAAAATTTGAAACAATATTTCCTGAAAGTTGCAATTGAAATTAATTATTAGTATTCATTTACTGTCATTTTTAAGTGACAATATTCCACTTAGGTATTTTTCGCTTTGTATGTACTGCCGCCCGATTCATGGCTGAACACCCGCAGTGGGTTGAGCCATATTCGTAGGCACCAAACCAAACCAAGCCATCTAAACGAATGCCCTGCTAAATTCCTTTATTTTTGTTTTTACTTTTAAGTTAATTATTACCAATTCAATATTACCTTCCTGATGTTATTTAACAGGCAATTCTGCGCTATTCAATGCTATTTCAATAACTATTAGGAAATTTATGCTCCATAATAATTTCGAATAATCCACCCATCTCTTGGCCAATCCCCCACCGTGGGTAGGAGCCACACGCATCACAGGCCACAACAACAACAACAACAACATCGCAGCCTTCAGTGCCAAGCTGTCTCAGGCTGTCGACGGCGCTGCGACCAAGACTTCAGAGCGACCCCACGTTTTAACCGAAATCGACGTCGGGACCGCGATAAACGCGCTGGAGGCGTCCTTGGCCGTGCAAACTGAGCCTAGAAGCAAGGCTCCTAAGCCGTAGTCGAAGAGCGCAAAAACCACCGAAACGAGCAGCAAGGACAAGGCGCTACCTAAGACCCCGGAGTCCGTGGAGGTGCCCACGAAGCCCGGGAAGTCGACGCTCGACCGATCGAAAAGCTCGAGGCAGCAGTGGGACCTCAAACTGGAAAGCCGCGAGCAGAACTTGCCTCTTCGTGGTCTGCAGAGCAGCGCGGTGCAGTTTGGGAGGAAGCAGCTTGCGAACGAGACAAGGTGAGAGTGAATTCACTTCGGCGTGCACAGTTCGACCTGATCCCCCACAGCCGTTATCGGCCCCGTCCCTTCACCGTTACGGCACCGTCGCCCGTCAGGAGTGTTTAGTCGCCGGTGCCTCCACGCGAACGAGGCGCCGGCGGTGTTAATTAAGATCATTGGCTAAGGTTGCGGCACCTCATTCGTGAAAAAAAAAACTATCATTCCTCAGCAACATGGTTTCAAATCGGGATGCTCCACAACTAAACCTTGTTAGCTTCATGGTGCATACCTCTCAAGCATTCTATAAGAAAGGACAGCTCGATGTCATTTATTTTGACTTCAGTAAGGCGTTTGATGTTGTATGCCACATAATACTCCTTCACAAGTCGACGCAACTTCATCTTCACCACTCCGACACAACGCTTATAGGAAGCCACCTACGCCACCGGTACTGCTACGCTAGCGATAAGGGTCAGTTGTCAGAACTTTATTTGGTTACAAGTTGAGCTCCCCAAAGGTCTTTTGTGGGCCTTCTTCTTTTCTCACTGTTAATTAACGACGTTGCGGCACTCATTCAAAACTCTTCAATTTTGTTATATGCTACTGACGCGAAATTTTTTAAAGCGGTACAAAATGCTAATGGTTGCGCCACTCTTCAGAAGGACATCGTGAATTTTGCGTCATGGTGCGCTGGTCATAAATGCATCTCGAACGAAAGTTGTAAGCTTCACGCGAGCGACTAACAGGACTATATTTCCCTATAGCGCTAAAGACGTTCTCCTGCCAAGAGCTCAGGTAACAAAGGACCTCGGAGTGTACTTCGACAGCTCTCCGAGTTTCTCACCCTCAATGGACGAGGCGGCATGCACTTCGAACGCTCGGCACAGTATGTCGGTTGACGAGAGAATTCAAACAGCCTGGACCATCGACACTTCTAATCTAATTATAATATTGCAGAAGTTGATTAAATAATTAGGATTAATTATCTAATAAGGCGGAATGGAAAAAAGGATGAGTATCTCCAAGCGATGGCAAAGAACATTGCCTTTGTACTGTCTAGCTATGGGGTATTTGTATATTATTAAACTCTGGCTAAAGTTGGATGGGACACCCTGTATACAGGTTCGCTGTAAAAAGGCATCGCAGGTAAGCCGCTGTAGTCATGGCTGTCGTGATAGCAAGCCCAACATCAACGAATCGATTTCGTCTACACGACGTCGCAGCGTCAACGTTTCACACTTTGCCTACGCCATTATCCGGCAATTCCATTTCCGCATAGCTCGAGTAGCGTTCAGTACACAAAGGCAACTATTGCGTGACATTGTAAAGTTGTCACCTGTGCGGTGCATATACCTAGACATTGCGTCAGTGCATGTGTTGCGTAGGATTGAAATTAAGATGTGCGTGGCCTTTTGTTTTACACAATTCATGTGACCGCTTCGCAAAAAGCTTCCTTTCACGTAAATTGCGTGTCGGATAGGGTTAATTCTTGTTATTGTTTTCTTCCGTCCCCGTTCGATTTAGCACACAAATGCGCCTCTTCATAGCCAATCCTGCTTCTGCGTGCAGCTCGATCGAAGCGACTGGGCTCTATACATGGATCCCATCTGCCTGAAGCCTGGACGAGCCTGGACGCGTACCGTTCTAGTGGAGGCGCGTCCAGCTACAATCGTGTCCAAGGCCTGGAGTTCCACTCTCCAGAGCAGCTGTTCTTCGTGGCCGCGTGTTTCACGTGCTGCGTCGGCGGCGACGCACGCTCAGGCGGCTTCGCGCATGCGCAGTGCGACGCCACCTTTAAGCACGTCGACAAGTTCACCCGGCGCAGCGGTGCAAGCTGTTCTGATCGAGTGGCACCGGTGACTACAACGGACTTGTATGCCTTAGAAAAAAAAAATTGGAGCACCGCTTGTGTAGTTGCGACAATATTCCTGTTTAAGCGCTATCTTTGGCACACCTCGTGCTGTCAAGGACATAACGTTGTGCGACATATTTTTTTGTAGGCCCGTTAGGTCTAGTGGTGTTTCCGAGAAACTCGTGTTGACAGCCTTATGCAGTGGGCCGGACGGAACACAGACTTAAGCCAGACGTTTATGCTATGATGAACATTTTCGTTTCTAGTCGTATATTTTATGTTTATTTTTTGCACTGATAATGAACTACGTAAGGAATGATTGAATGACCCTTCGAAGTTTGTGCTAAGAAAGAATATTTGTCGTGATTGCTCCTTTTTCTTTTACTAATTACAAGCGCCGATGCAAAATCACCAAAGTCAACAGGGCGCCTTCTAACTCAGTGTTAAAGAGCCACTCAGCCTCAGCTGAGAAGAGAAATGCTTTACATCGAACCCGACATAGTTGGAACTGTGTGTGTCATTTCGAATAAATTATGCGTGAATGTGTAATTTACGCATGATTTTCTTATTAGTACCATTACTACCAAGACTACGATGAGCATATCGGTGTCGTACCAGAACACAACGTTTCTCAAGAAATGAAGGCCCCTTGAACTCTGCGCTTGCTCTTCAGGCGGTGGCGTCGCGCTCTTCTGGACCGGTACCACTGGGCCAGATAGGTCTCGTGTTCGGAGCTCGCACTGTCGATGTTCAAAAGGACGGCGACGCAATCCCTGCGACGGAGAGGCTCGACTAACAACGTGTTAACGGCGATCCGCACGCCAGATTGGTGGACTTGGCTCGTTTAGATGGACTAGACGGCTGGTACACGGTCGTCAGGTTGACCCGTTACCAGCTTGAGAACTAGGTCGTGCGGCAGGGGGGTGTTGTGTTCTGCTCGTTCCGAGTAGGGGGGCAGCCGCTTGCACACAACAGGCTCGGTAGGAACCTGTTGTGTGGGTTCGGGTAGCCCCGTTAGACAATGTGGGCTCGCACAAGGCATGGCGTCCAGGAATTCCATTTTCATGAGTTCAATGATTCGCACGATGGGATTAGGCAAAGATCTGCACGATACCTAAGGAGAAAATACGAAAATTAAGCACCTGTACAGATCCACCAAAATTTGTGAACGCCAGAAAGCGTCTCGAACCCGTTCCTACACCTTCTGTCAAGCGCTGCAGGCGACATGATGGCAGCGAATTACCCCCTTGGTGCGTTTTATATCGTAGCTGATCGCGTACAATTTATTTGGCTGCTCATTAACGGCGAATGTGTCCTGCATCCTACGATAGAACAAGTGTGCATTGCACCCCCAGCTTCGAGTACACTGCTCGTTTTACTCGCAGTAGCATGTAATGCTGCTAGGTGTGGCACATGCAGTCCGGTGAGCAAAAAATAGAAGCACCAAGGATTCCGCGATTAAGCCAATCTCCGTTTGCCGAAATGAATGTAACTTGAAATTGAAGACTTCAGTCGAAAATTGTCATTGCAAGCTGTCAGAGCACTCGTCAATTTCAATTTCCGCGTGCGAATCACCAACAAGACTATGGTTCTTTTCGATGATCCTGTGGTACGTATACTTTTTATGATGGGCGTACGTATATAATTCTTTTTGCAAATGTTTTACTGTCGCCACACGAATGCGCGGCGTGCCGGCGATGGGAACCAGCAGATATTCGACGCGTGTTTGCGAGAGCAATGCAAGGCTTACAAATCTGCGTTCCGCAGCGCGATTACCGAGCTTGAGCATATACGAACGTATCGACGAACAAGCTACAGTCGAGAGCGATAAGGGAGCGCGATAGCACGAACGTGCTACTCGCGAAGACCGAGAGATGAGACCGCAGATATGGCGGGCTACTCGGCTCGGTCGCCTTGGCAACCGCCGAGCGTGCGCAGTCCGACGGAGACGCGGCAGAACGGTGTCGAGAGCTGCCTGCGGAAGCCACGGCTGCGTGCCAGGTGAGCGGAACTTAAGTTTTTCTTTCAAAAAAACGTGTGAAATAATATTTTTTTCGGAAGTCAGTGAGAGGCCACTTTCTTAAAGAGCACATACGCTAGTGAGAAAAAGGAACGCGTTAAGTGTTGCTGGGGGATGCCGAAGAAGGCTTCCCGTTGTGCGTTTATTGCCGAATTTTGGCGGAAAATATGGTCTTGCCGTGTAAGCCTGATGTGTGATGATTATGTAGCACGGCGGTATGTAGCGAAGGCGCGCTGTCGTTAGCGCGCTGCTTTCGGTGAGACGCTCTGAACGGAAGCAGGGGGAATGAAATAGTAAGTTTGAATGGCTACTTGCTTTGTTGCCTCTCAAACAGTATACAACGCGCGTGCGAGCCTCTCTTTTGAAGCAGTGGCGAAAATATTGGTCGAGACTTGGCGAGGGCAAAGCTTTTCTATGCGCCTCAGTAATCGGGACCGCAGCAGGAGCTCTTGTGACGCCTGATACCGGGCATTCTACTCTTCGGCTGTGTGTATCGTAATTTTCCGCTAAAGGTAATTAGTACGCTACAAGCTTACTATAAGAAATGGTGTACCAACCTTAATGTTGTCTCGGCACTGAGGAACTCACAGAAGTGTTCAAAACGTCCTTTCGGCATCCCGAACTTCGAATGAACAAATATGTTCAAACGACAGGAAAGGAATTGCCAATACAATGGACAGTTTCGGTCGATGCGAACTTCGAAACCTCGTAAGGTTTGTTAGCTATTAAAGAACACTGGTAAACCTGCCAGCAGGTGTAATTGTTTGTCTTTGTGCTCAGCATTATTGCAACAGCGAAGAAGTTGGAGGTGCTGTCCACGGTTTAGTGCGACTAAGAATCATTACGTCAAAGAAATCCAGCTGATAAAAGTGAATTCGTCAGTCCTCCGTCCCTTTATGCGGCGTGCCTCATAACGATATCGTGGTTTGGGCACGTAAAATTGCCGAAGTGAACCTAAAGCCGTTCTTTTAAGCGAATCTGAAGATTTCGCATAAAATTCCGGGGTAAAAAGAATAGGTAGGGATGGTGTTCGAATCTGCAAAACTTAGTTTTAGGCGCGGTATCAGTTCCAGTGAACGCTCGTAGCGGGGCAAACGAAAAAAAAAATGCGCAGAATTGAAGTCGGGCTTTCCGTGAAGCCCGATCCTTCCGTGCGACGTCCGTTTAGTTCGGGACCGTCAATAGCTGAATGCAACAGCGATTCTTTATGGCGTTATCTTTTTCCAACTGGTTGACCAGATGCGAGCTTATCTGCCAGACCAAGTCGCCGGCGAAGTTTGCCACGCAAAAGAAGCGCAGCACTTTTCCGTGCCATGCTGTTACAGGGAAGCTGTTTGTGCGAGTGTGGAAGCACTTGATAATGCACGTTTTCACCATGTTCCAAAAGAACTAAATCGAATTCTTCCTTGCGTAAAAGTATGACGTCACGGGCCGTGCGCAAAGCGAAGTGGTAGACGTGCGCAAATAGATGATGGGTGAACCATTTCCCTCGTGTTTATGGCTACCATGGCATATGGGCGATGAATTTCTCCGATTACCCAAGTTCGCTGCCAGAAGCTGTTTTTCAGCGGCAAACAGTTTCCTGATCCTTTCTTTTTATAGGCGGCTCGAAAGACGATACGATGTGAAGGCCGACGTGCCATACTGCGACATGTGTTTACGTCGTGGAATGAAACCGTAGTGCCCCCTTGCCATGAAGGGACATGGTCGGACATGTGCGGTTGAGCTCACTGAGCTTTGAGGGTGCAGACGATTGATACCGCGATCAAGAAGCTCGATCACGTTAAAATGGAACCGGATGGAGCAAAATCGCGATCGGAAAAGTCCACATAGCAGCACTCTTTCCAGGTTTGGCTCTGCCGCGATCGAAAGTGCCCGAGCAGCATCAACCGATGTGACAGGAGGTACGAATGCTGGGTTCGCTGCGGTGCCAAACTGTTGTTCACATTGTCAGCTAAGACGCTCGCACTGCATTTTACAATGAAGCTGCCTAGAGCAACCCTGCGGCGGTGGTCGATGTTTGTACGTCTATTACGTCGCGTCGACGCGAAATAATTTCCGTCTCCAATTTGTCGCGAATGATATGTAGCTATCAATTTAACGTACGTACCTTGGAAAAAATCCTACTCAAATTGGCCGCTAAGACAACTGTATCATTACTCTGAGCTTCGTTTACTTGTGTTAATTAGGTAGTTCACAGTGAAGTTGTAAATGTTACAGGATTCCCGTCTGCTGTCTATACATGGCCGTTTATGGAGGTAATACGGTTAGAGAAAACGGCTGTAGCTCTTGTTTTCATCGAAAATATTCCGAAACAAATTATATGACAAATAGCCGCTAGGACGACCCTAACAGTAAGCCAAGTTTTATCTACTTTTCTTGGTTACATAGTTCACAGTGAAGTTGTAAATATTCTAGAATTCCCTTCTGCCATGCAGCGGCGCTTGCACATGTCACTATTTCATAAAATGAGATTGAATCACTCCATAGTTAAAAGGCGTATTCCTTGTCTGTGTCCTGTAATAATAATAATAATAATAATAATAATAATAATAATAATAATAATAATAATAATAATAATAATAATAATAATAATAATAATATACATACATACATACATACATATATGCGTCGATTGATGTAAAAGACACCCCAGCTTCGCTGCTCGTCCTTCACAAAGTTGAAGGGCTGATGACTCTTATTTATTTTTTGCGATTTATGCATCAAACCGCACAACTCGCCGTCATGACGATCCAGCTTTCCGGACGCGCACAAAACCGCGAGAGAAAGGAAGAACACCCGCAATACGCCAGGCTGTCAGTGCATGCTAACGAGCGTGCAGCGTGAGGTTTGCCCACATAACCCTTCAGCGTGTGCCCGAAGACCACGTGACCGACTCATCGGGACGTAGGCAGGGAGAAGTATGTTATTCACCGAGTTCTTATTTGAAGGGAAGCTGAGGCACTTTTAGAAGTGAACTTCGAGCGAGTTATAGCTATTCTATCCTGAATACAAAAGTAGCTGTTTAGCAGGCCATAATATTAATAATAATACGTCACAAGTAGCTTTAAGTAAAACGAGTAGCAGTGGTCGTAGGGAATGGTGCGTAGAAATTGACTGGGTATGATTGGCGAACTCGACCGTAATGTCATCGGGGGCATCACCAGGGCGCATAATTCAAATGTGGTGCGAAACTTACTGGTTTGTGTCCTGCGCGATCAGAAATGCTACACATTTTGCATTTAAAGTGGAGTTACTTTGTCGTTTGGAGTTTGTCTTCTGCATCCGTACTGGAATGAGTAAACTGTGAATGCGATTGTGGTAGTTTGGCAACCACAGTGCAATGAAGCATGGTGCAAGAATGCGCGGAGCACTGGGCCAATTTTATCTTTGGGAAACGCCTATTGCTGCTATTTTATTTAGTCTTAGCTATGCCCTATGTGTTTTGCAGGAGTAGATTGGGCGGTAAAAGTCTGCAAGGAGACCTAGCAAAATTTTCCGCAAGCTCCGCGACAATTCACTGCATGTTTTTTTTTGTAGTATTGTGGTCTTGCACAGCATGGGTGGTGTTGTCGTCGTTACTGCATTTCATTGTCCTTGCTATTGCGGTGTCTTCGTCACTACCCTGTAGTATTGTACATATCATGGCTGTCAAGTTGGCGTCATAGTCATGTTTCACACTTGTCATCACCGTTGCGGCCGGGTCATCTTGCCGCGGTCGTCCTTGCGACAAAATCGCTGGGTTTGTGATATCACTGTCACCATAGCGTCCTCCTTATTTTTTTTCAAGTCGTTTTTATCCTTGACTTGTGTGGTCATTGTCGTACCATTGTCTTTTCATAGTCTCTCGATCTCACACGCAATCATGCATATAAATCACACTGGTACGCACACATGCACACACACCCGCATACGCAATAGTTCGCCTTACAAGGAGGATGAATTATCTGCCAGTATAGTGAACTGTAGTTAGAGGCAGGCCCACACAGTGGAGGATAGCGGAACCGTGACGTAAAGCACGTCAATAATGCAGTCGAGTGCAAGTACCAGAAAAAGGGCTTATGTGACCCCTGAATGCCTGATGGCGAAGTAGTGCCACTGCGCGCACCTCTGTTTGGCGCAATACAAATATATATATATATATATATAAATATAAAATCATAACGTATGATACCCGCACATACGTATCTCACAAGCACACAGACCTCCTAATGTATTAGCACATTGTAATGAAGTATTTATTGTACTTTATTTCATTACAATGCATTAGGTATGTGCCAGTGGGTGTCGGCCATTTCTTGGCCAATTGTTGTGAATGGCTATGTGCCACTGAAAACAAGTGGCACAGAAGCCTTAGCGTATCTTGACATGTGTCACACCTCTCCGTGCATACACCCCGTTTCTTTCCCCGAGAAGCATCATCTCACCTTTGCCCTCGTAACATCGTTGTGTATATAGATGTTTGACACTGCGTAGCCGCATTATTTGGTGTTGGAATTTGATCATAGTTTATGAATGGTGTAGTCTATAAAAAATTGCATGAGAATAAAGTTGTGATATTTTGGGTAAATAAACATGTACAATGCAAGTCTTACACACATCACAGGACGTAAATAAACGAAACTGTATGCATCGCCATTACTTGTATAGCATTTATTTACCTGCTTCACTGAAGCTTCGCTTGACATAAATTCCAATATGCGCCTCGGATCTGCATAGTTTTCACGCATTAGTAATATTGCAGTGTTCATTGGGGCCAGCTGGTACATTGCACGTCTTACAATAGCGTGAAGATGCAGGAAACAAAATTCTACTCCAAGCCGCCGAGCGAGTAGCAGCAAAATCATCATTGAGCAAAGTCATCAGTTGATAGTCAGCGCATGTGTTTATTCTCTGCTGTTCACTTTGCTAGTTCATAAATACGTTATCCTGCTTTATTCATTAAAGTTTTGCTCTAACAGTAAGTGAACCCAAGGGATAGAAGTCCCAAGAATCGGACAGCCGAATGCGTGGAACTTATTGTAGGACTAAAACAGCAAGACTTGTGTGCCTTTCACCTCTTGGGTTAACAAAACGAGAAATTTGAACAGATTAGAAGATGCACTACGATTATCGTGACTTCAAGCAACAGTACTCTATTACTCACTGTTTTGACAGTATTACCATATTAAAACTGTGAAAACGCTATGGCTTCGAGTCGATGGTAATATAATACACATGTGCAGGCAGTGCCAAATAAAGGAATAGAGGCGGCGGTTCCATTGCATGACTCACATCTAAGCCTGAATGTTTCTTTTGCGAAGCTGTCGTTGTCGGCCGCTGTTTGTTCGGCGATCGCCTTCGTCGTGCTTTCCCACCGCTTTGCTTCCCTGAACGGCGCTGAATCACCCACACAGGGTGAATCTGCGACTGCGTGGCCAAATCGGGGTCTGCTGCTGGGGTAGGCAAAATCACCACTGGAGAGGTCGCTGCTATCGCGGCGCGCCCTATAAACAAGTCGACATCGACGAAGTGTCTTCACTTGTAGGAGCGGCATTGCATGACCCCCATCTAAGTCTGAATCCTCTGTTTTCAGGTACACTCTTGCGTTGACATACTTTCTTTTTCATTTTCAGCCACTGCTGCTGCTAACCCTGCCATCAACCCTGTCTTCTTTATTTTCTACCTGAGTGTGTTTAATACTCATACCAAGCCGACGAATGCAGAACTGTCTAGAAAAAATGAGGGGCTGGAAGAAAAGATTAGCAACATGGCTAAAAGCACGCATGAACTCGTTTTTGGTAAGATCTTGCTGATAATGAAGGAGTCTGGCATCGATTGTGTTGAGCTGAAAAAAAAAGTTGATTCCTGGAATACAAGGGCTGTGCATTTCAACGGACTTGTATAAGAACTACGCAGTCAAAATGCTTCGCTAATCGTTGAGAACAAGCAACTGAGATCTCAGAACCAGTCATTGACTTGCAAAGTTGCGGTTAAACAGTACTCTCGCTTTGGCATTGTCGAGGTGAAGGGCGTTTCCTGCTCCCAAGGATGATAGCTGTGTTAAAATAATGAAAATGGCAGCGGACACTATTGGCTGTCCCGTATTGCCTAGCAATCTGGACAGAGTTCATCGCGTACCCACGAGATATAATGACAAGAAAAATATCATGGCTACATTTGGTGCTAGAACTAATGGGAAATGGAAAAGCACTGCTAAAATGGAGCCTTAGGAAGAATACTGGACAAAGCGCTTGTCTTATGTTGTCCAAAGTCTGCCTTAGCGACATAGGACCGTCTGGCTCTTTCAACGCCCCCGTTTTCGTGAATGAGCATCTGATGTCATATTACAAGGCTCACCTTTCCAAAGCTCTAAGTTTGATTAAAGAAACCGGATAATTCTTGGGGCGGACAACTGCCAAATTAAGGCCAGGAAGACTACTAGCACCAAAGCTCTGCGCATACGAGATGAATCTGACCTCACCACAATAGACTACAGGTCATTTTTTACCCAGTTGACATCACAATTATGGCTTCTCTACTGAAACCCGATTAAGGGAATTCCTTTTTAAGCGGATTTCATTTGATCATTCATTTTGACGCGAGGAGTCTTGGCAAGCACTTCAACGCAATCGGTAGTTTCCGCGCTTCGCTAACTTTGTCGCTCTCTGCCTTTCGTGTTGCTTAGTGGCTGTGGTGTTGGGCTGCTAAGCACGAGGTCACGGGATCAAATCCTAACCATGGGAGCGATCAAATCCTAACCATGGAGCATTTAAATGGGAGCGAAATGCGAAAACACCCGTGTGCCTAGATTTAGATGTTGAAGAACCCCAGGTGGTCTAAATTACTGGAGTCTCCCACTACGGCGTGCCTCATAAACAGATCGTGGTTCTGATGGGTAAAACCCCATAATTTAATTTTTACTTCGTTTTCACTTATTGTCATTACTGAAACTTGGTCATCTGACGATAACAAAAATTTCTATTGCTTCCCAAACTATAAGTGGGAATACTGCAATAGATTAACGGGCAGTCACGGTGGTGCAGCCATATATGTTTCTTCTAATATTGCTTATCGAATAACACATGACCTATCCTTAAGCGTTAGTAATTATGAATCTGCTTGGATTCAATGGAGTAATTGCTTTCTTGCTCAGGACAGTAAGAATTTCATATTTGGCTGCATTTACCGTTCTGCTTAATCGTCAGTCAACGAATTCTGTACCAATTTTGGTCATATTTTACATACTGTATCATTAAAAAATTATTATAATGGGTGTTATAAATAATTTACTCGATGAAGCATCACCCATCTGTATCAACTATGCTAGCTTCTTCCATAACTACGGATATGATTAACTGTCGTTCCCACACGCGAAGTCTCTAATGGCACAGGCACTCTTAATGATCATGATTTTTCTTACCTGTCCTATTCACCACAGGCGAAAGTTTCGCACATCGACAGCAGTAATTACCTTCTGTTCTGACACTTCCGTTATGTGCCACCTTGCCCACCTCCACATACTAAAGTTGTTCTGGACAAAGACGGCTTCATAACTGCTGTTGAAGACACAAACTTGTATTAGATCACTAAACAACTCACAGAGAGCTCATCCACATTTCGCTGATTATATCATACTTACGAAAGTTCACCTCTAAAAAAAATTTAAAGAAACTGTGACATTTTCTCAGTCATTGGATCTCACAGCAGTTATTAACAGCATTGCCCAAATGAGCTAACTTACACAGGAAAGCTAAACGGCAACCGTTTAACATGAGCTTACTTGCCCGATGTAAAGGCTTCTGTAACACTTTTAACTGTAAACTGAAATCGGCTAAGTGGTTTTATTTCGAGCAAAGAGTTTTACAGGCGGCTAATAACACATGCACACACGCAAAAAAGGGAGATTGCCAACTAATTTTGAAGCTCGAACACGCGACCAAACCAGGTTTCGAGAATTTTAATTGATGCAGTAGAGCTCAATTCCCCTGCTGATATAGCTGAGGCTTTTAGTAGCTTTTTATTTCATAACAGTTTAACTTCTCCTACACAGATCGTCAACATGAATCGACCACCTCATTCATTATTTTTATTTCCTACAAGGCCAGAAACAATAGCTTGCTGTTACGAGGGTCGTTAAGTCAACCCGGGACTTTTTTAAAAACAAATAGAACAAATTTCAAAGTGTGGAAAGTGGATTTATTTTTCCACATAACGTTCGAGTACAGTTATACACTTATCCCAGCGTTTAACAAACGCCTGAAGTGCTTCGGCATAGAAAGATTTTTTATTACGATGGGACCATTGTAGGACATCATTCTTCACTTCATCATCAGTGTTCAAATGTTTTCCTCCAAGGAATTCCTTCAGGCGTCCAAACAGGCGGAAATCACTTGTTGCTAAGTCAGGGCTATGGGGGGTCTGTGGTAGTATCTGCCAGCCAAGTTACTGGATTGTTTGGAATGTGTGTTGATCGGGATGCGGTCATGCATTGTCTTGCAAATAGACCACACCCTTCGGGATCAAACCCGGACGTTTCTTCAGTAAACTCTTGTGCACATCATGCAGAACATGGCAGTAATACTCACTATTGATAGTGACACCATGTAGTAAAAAATCGACTTGAATGATTCCCTGTTTATACCAGAATACACATCCCATCAGCTTACCAGCAGACGCAGCTGTTCGAAATTTCTTGGAAGGTGGTGATTCCGTATGCTTCCACTGCATCGATGCACTTTTGGATTCTGGGGTGAAATGGTGAACCCATCTTTCGTCGCATGTCATGACGCGATTCAGAAAATCCTGGCCTTCCCTTTCATAGCGTTCCTTCATTTCTCTACAGGCTTCAACACTTCTTTGTCTGTCAAAAGCAGACAGCTGCTTTGGGACCCAGCGTGCACTCACTTTTCGGAACAACAAATGAGCATGAATTATTGTGTTCACTGTTCCTGACGACAGATTACCCACCCTCGCAATTTCACGACAGGTTATGCGACGATTGTCCACGATCAATTGCTCCACGCGCTAAATGTTCTCAGGAATGACTATTGTGGGGTGTGATCCACCACGATAGCGATCGTCAGTAATAGAGATACGGCTATCTTTGAAATGCTCACACCATTCAAATGTGTTACGGCGACTGAGTGTCACATTACCCTACTGAGCCTGAAGTCTTCTGTAAATTTCAGCAGGCTTTACGCCTTCGTTCACTAAAAAATTCATCACAACACGCTGTTCCACGCAGACGTTCACACTGTTGTCCGCCATCTTGAATAACAGTCTATCCAGAAGCGCGGGAAATGAGCGCCGTCTACCCGTAACAGGACACAGCTGCCAGTTTCTATTGCATACAAAACCACCAGCCTAGGCGTCCATTTAAACCGGGAAAGAAAAAAAAAAGTCCCGGATAGAGTTGGACGACCCTCGTATAAACAACCTGAAAGGGACAAGCGCTGGAATTGATCAGGTCTGCCCTGCTAACAATAAATTGGGAATCTACTTTCAGACATATTTTCATTTATTATTCAAGAATGCTTTATTTTCTTCTATACTTACGCGTTGCGAAGTCACTCAGTGATCAAAAAAAGCGATAGCTTATTATTACCTAACTACGGACCGATTTGCTTTTTACCGTTCCTTGGGAAAGTTATTGGGAACCTAATTGAAATAAGGCCAACGAAATGCCTTTTTTAAATTCCATATCGTTTCTGCATACCAGTTTTATTTTCGCCGTGGATATCCCACAGAGCTAGCACTCATTCATCTTACTGATCAAGTAAAAAAAAAAATTGTCGAAGGATTTCTCGCCGCCTCAGTTTTTATCGGTCTAACGCAAGCGTGTGATAGCATAAATCAATATCCTATTTGCTAAGCTCGAAGCAGCTGGCATTTACGGACCTGCCCTTTCACTACTAAAATGCTACTTATATAACAGAGTTCAAGTTGTTCCTATTTCTAGTTCTCGTGAACGAACTACTAGTTGGTGTGCCCTAAGACACTATCCTAGGCACACTTGTTTTTGGTTGATATTAATCATTTACCTAATTGTCTTCCTTTCCCAAAATGCATTCTTTACGCTCATGATACCACTATATCGCCATTCATAAAATATTTCATCTCTCGCTAATAAGCTAAATTCTGTCTTAGGTGGTGTAATGATAACATGTTACCTAATAATGCAAGTAGGACTAAATTTGTATTCTCTTCCCATCAGCGAAACATACCATCCATTTCACCTGTCAATCTTGATCCCCACTGCCTTCCTCAAAGTTAATATGAATCTTTTCTTGGCATTCTACTTGGTTTTAATTTGGAATATCACAAAAATAAAATACCTTACGATATACTCATCTTAAAACACGTCCTTACTTCACACATACCACATTACTCTCACCTTACCACTCTTGTGCCCATTCTTACATTACTTACGGTAGAATGTGTTGGGGAAACAACTGTGATACTTATATGGCGTCTCTCCAGACTGTTCAGAACCGAGCGATAAGAATGATTACTTGCAGTTCACGCGCTTCCAATGCCAACTGCCTGCTAGACGAGAAGAAAATCCTTACCATTTCTGGGCTTACTAAATACAACCTAAGTATACTTTTCTGCGGATTTTTGAATAATGAGCTACAATCGATCACACTTTCACCATCTAACCTGATAATTGAGAAAACCACCAGATTGGCGTTGAATAATGGTTTTCGTTTGCCACGAATGCACACTAACTATGGTAAACAGACTGTAGGATTCCCTTGCATATCAATATGGGACAATCTTCCTTTCATAAGGAAAAACGCAAGATTTTTACACTAATTAAAAAAAAGCACTAAAATGCATTTATTATTGACAGACTAACGAGCACGTCCACTCTATCGGTTCTTTTGCTCTTTCTTTGTTTTTCTTGTTTTTGTGCATAAGCTTTTGGTATTTTCTTTCCATAAAATGTTTATTGCGGCCACTAGATATGCTGAACCTTGTCGTTATTTGTAATCAATTCTGTATTGATTTCTGTTAACGTTCGTGTTGCTTGTGTACTACCTCATTATATGCTACTGTTGCTTTGAGATGTTATCATAACTGTTCTTGTACAGGAGGTCCCGATGCAGTCCCACTATGGGACCTCATTCTGTATATTGAATACTTGCAATGTGACTCAACTTCTAATATAAATTCTGATTTTTAATGCAAGTGAAGCGCGCGAACATAGTGCAATGTTCTGACAAATTGTTTGAAGAAACGGAGAAATGTAATCCTGTGTCATTCATTTCGACATGGCATAACTCCTTATACGGTACCGCAACTAGTTCCACGCTCACACACAACACCAACTGGCACATCTCCTTTATTCTTGATTAGGTATCGATTTTGTTGAATACTGGCCAAACTGACCGCGTCGGTTCATCTGGTTACCTCATAGCGTCAGCGACCGAAGGTGACTTTAGAAAGGTGAACTACTAAAAAAATAGAAAGGCAAATCCAAGAAAGAAATTACGCGAGTCATCACCATCATCACTATAAACAACATAACCTTATTTATGTCCTCTGATAGCGATTTCCAATAACACTTGTCTTGCGCTGGCTGTCGTGGCCTGCAGACCTCCTAAATTTATCACACCTCCTAATTTCATGCTGTCCTCGGCTGCACTTCCCTCTCCTTGGCACCCGTTGTGTAACTCTAATAACCCACTGGTTATCTGCCGCGTACATCACATGGAGCTTCATCTTTTTTATGTCAACTAAAATTTCGGTAACCCTTGTATGCTGTCTAACCATTGGTAATGTCTTCCAATCTCTGAACGTTATGTTTAACATTTCTTTTTTGAATGTTACTGGTTAATCTCCAAGTCCCTGCTCTTTATTCTAATACCCGTAGAACGCACTGATGGAACCGATTTCAACGATAGTAGTGCCGTGCCGATCCTGTTTTCCAAATGCGTAGCTTATGCTATCCAACTGACTTTAGTTTGGAGTACATTTCATTCCCTTGATCATGTTCACATTTGACTGAATTACCTTGAAACACGATACTCTAGATTCTGACTACCAATAGCTAATTCCGTTTTCTTGCTAGGCAATTCACCATTACCTTAGTCTTCTTTATGTTAACATTCAACCTTACTCTTTCATTCTTTTGCTCAGTCAAACCATAGCAGTCATGCGTAACGTTTAACACCAATTCCCATAACAAAAAAAAAAGAACATCGCACACCGCAGTGATATACACTTGAAAACTTGGGCACTAAGAAGCTGGAAAATTATCACCCAGAAATGATCCTTGTAGCGAAAATCGCATGCATCGTGGCCTCTACGTGGCATGCGTGGAAGGTGACATCTATGACATTGGACCATCAGTCAGCAGATACTGCGTAGGGAAAACTGCAAGTTGCATTAAGCACTGGTCCATTGAGTATAAAGCTAATGTCAGTAAAATATGATGGTGGTGTCCAACTTCCAGGCATAGGGATACCATAGAAAGTTCAAGGATGCTCATATCTTGCATATTTATAAGAATCAAGTACGGCGAGAGAGAGAGAGAGTCGAGCTAAAAGGAAAAAAAAAACATCGTGGTGGGTTATGCGTTCGCATCGCACGACATCCGTTGGTGTCTCACGTGAGAAATTGCAATATTAGAGTAGATGGCTTGGGACTTTCAGCACAACCTATAAGTTTGAGCGTCATTACTTCGTTTTGCTTTTTAGCAGTGTTGAGACATATGCATTTGTCCTCGCGTTTCCCAGATTTATTTGTTAGGAGTTGGCATTGCGTTCACGTGCTTCACTTGCGTTCGTGTGTTTTCCTTTTAGGATATATGCACTTTTTTTACGAAGGCGAAGAGGAAAAAGACCATTTAATGTTAATCAGGCTAATAATAATGGCCTACTAGAAAAGACCAAGGCACGTGCACTTGCGTCTCAGCTCGCGCTGCTGTATGTGTGACATCATCATCATCATCAGCCTGGTTACGCCCACTGCAGGGCAAAGGCCTCTCCCATACTTCTCCAAGAACCCAGGTCATGTACTAATTGTGGCCATGTCGTCCCTGCAAGCTTCTTTATCTCATCAGCCCACCTAACCTTCTGCCGCCCCCTGCTACGCTTCCCTTCCCTTGGAATCCACTCCGTAACCCTTAAAGACCATCGGTTATCTTCCCTCCTCGTTACTGTCCTGCCCATGCCCATTTCTTTTTCTTGATTTCAACTAAGATGTCATTAACTCGCGTTTGTTCCCTCACCCAATCTGCTCTTATCCTTCAACGTTACACTAATCATTCTTCTTTCCATAGCTCATTGGGTCGTCCTCAATTTAAGTAGAACCCGTTTCGTAAGCCTCCAGGCTTCTGCCCCGTAGGTGAGTACTGGTAAGACACAGCTATTATACACTTTTCTCTTGAGGGATAACGGCAGCCTGCTGTTTATGATCTGAGAATGCCTGCCAAACGCACCCCAGCCCATTCTTATTCTTCTGATTGTTTCAGACTCATGATACGGATCCGCGGTCACTACCTGCCCTAAGTAGATGTATTCCCTTACCACTTCCAGCGCCTCACTACCTATCGTAAACTTCTGTTCTCTTCCGACACTGTTGAACATTACTTTAGTTTTCTGCAGATTAATTTTTAGACCCACTCTTCTGTTCGCCTATTCAGGTCAGTGAGCATGCTTCACAATTGGTCCCCCGAGTTACTAAGCAAGGCAATGTCATCACCGAATCGCAAGGTATTCAAGGTATGTGACTACGTAGGTGAATAACTATCATCGAGGCACGTGCAGCCAGAGGTTTGGAAGCAACATCTGGGGCCAATACTTTTCGGGTGGATTAATCTTAGGAGGCGACCACGCCGGAACAGTTCGCGTATGCGGCCGAAAGCGTTTCTGGCGCGGTGCCGAGCTTGCCCTCTAAGAGCAGTGGCAGGAGCGCTGTCGGCCGTATACTTCAAGAAGTCCGGTGCCGAGTCTCGCGAATCTCGGCAGAGAAGAGCAATCCGCGTAAATGTTCACCCGAGAATACGCCCCAGCTTTTGCGCGATGATGACGGAAAAATAAACGAACATATTAGCGACGGCGGCCACGTGCCTTGCTTACTGTCCTGCTGATTCTGTTGCTGTATGACAACTGAGGTAATTATAGACGAGGCAAACACCGATAGAAGTGGCGATGTCATTCCCTTCCGCATAAAGAACGTCGGAAGCCATACATAGTTACGCTGCTAGGAATACCTTGGGAGAATTATGAGGGAGATCATGGCGGCGCTTGACGGTGGACAGAGTAGAACTTCAAGTTTTCGTGTCGCCATCTTTACCTCCGTGCTTCTCACACACGCGTGCGACATCTTTTGTGTGTTAGCATTGCAAGTGTTAAAGTGGAAAGACTATGCATGCATGCATGCATGTATGTATGTATGTATGTATGTATGTATGTATGTATGTATGTATGTATGTATGTATGTATGTATGTATGTATGTATGTATGTATGTATGTATGCATGTATGTATGCATGTATGCATGTATGTATGCATGTATGCATGTATGCATGTATGCATGTATGTATGTATGTATGTATGCATGTATGCATGTATGCATGTATGCATGTATGCATGTAGGTATGTATGTATGTATGTATGTATGTATGTATGTATGTATAATCATAAGCTAACATTCAACAGTAGAGAAATTGTCTGTTGGCTTAGGATTGTGACTAATACTAAATATCGGGCACCTCTGTTCACCTTCTCGTTTTCTATATATATATATATATATATATATATATATATATATATATATATATAGACATACGTATGCAGTGCAGCTGATGGGCGTCTGCTCCGCAACACCGCCAGTTGCACTTGACTCCCAGAGGAGGGAGGATATGGGTCGACCGAGCTCAGAAACGGCACACTTTGGAATGTTCTCAACGCGGTTTAAGTGATAGATCTGGGAACTCCAAGAAGAGTGACCCAGTGCTAACGCATGTCTTTCGCATTAACCACTAAATTGCCACTCATTTCTTTTTCATCGGTGCCGAGAACAAGCGGATGAGATCGACATGGTCGTGTCGTGCACCCTTATGTCGGGCAAGGAAGATGCTGGTCTCTCGTGCGTCATCAAGGGTCGAGCACGGGAGCCAACGCGGCGGCCCACTGTACGACTTAGGCCGGCATGGTGAGCGCATCGAAGACGCGACGTGTTGCATCGTGATCTTTCCATTGTTTCTCGGTCTGCCAAGGTAATTGACTGTAGAAAGATTGCACGAACACTAAACTTGAGTATGTATGTAACTTGAGTTCAATGCTTCTTGTAGTTTTTAGCAATGAACTGTGAACAAGACGCCATAATCAAATATAACTAGCGTAGCCACAATTATTCTACTTGGCTAATGTTATCACTGCCGAAAATTGCAAACTGGGTGAAGTGGAACTTTACCGGTGAAGTAGCGCACGAAGAGCAGGGTACGAATTGGGGTACAGAGATGTTTTCACTTGACTCGGAAGTTACCGAGCCTACCAACTTAATACTGCTAGTTTTACACGCGATAACGGTGCAACGCAGTGCCAATAACGAGAACATCATAGTCTTGTGCATTATACAGTGTGCTACAACTGTACTTTGCCATGGGTGTGATTAGCATTCTTTGGGAACTTCGCCCAGTTTACGGTATGCTTGTCTGTTTTGTTAATCCGTATCCATCCTTTTTCATGCCAGCTTGGGTCACGAATTCGTCCAAGGTCCACGGAACAGATTTACGGCAGAGCCGACTCTGCCGCGCGTCGCTGCGTTTGTTCTATTCTATTAGTAACGCAGCGAACCCGCTCGCTCTCATCGCTCACAGACTGTCGCCGTGCTCTCTGCCCCCGGTTGTCACGCTATCTGCAACAGGTCTTTGCTAGCTCTCCTCCTCACCTGGAGGCTGCTGGCATGAATGCAGAGCACCACGTCGACATTTGACAACGAACCGACAGCTTGAAATTCGTTTTTACACGGGCGAAGGAGCCCGCGTAGCAGACAAGAACAAAGCTGCGTGCTGCCGGAATGCAAAAAAAGAAAAGGAAAGAAAAAACGTGCTGTGCTTTGCTCGGTTGTTGTTTGGTAAGTGCTGCAAACTGAAATCCATCGCCACCATCGGATACCGCCTACATATTGGCGCATGCCACGCTATGCAGTTGTCGCAATAGGCTGCTTTGTTTCAGCGCTAAATTGAGACTTTCGCTAGTGCATTTACATTTTGCTACGTTTTGTTGAACTTGAGGGCGACTTCCGGTCAGGCATGTGGTAATGGTTAAGTACAGTGGTGGATTAGTGGACGGATCAAGTGTTTTGTTCTTAGGTTCCAGTCCGCGCGTCCCTAAGGAGTCTGCGACCCAAGAAACGTAACTGTTTTAGAAGACAAAGATATCTTTATCAATGAAGGACAGTCTGCGCGCGTCACCTAGTGCAGCACTTGGTTTTTGACAAGTACTACTTCGAGTACATTTTTCCGAGAATTCCGTTCGAAGAGCGCGCAGAAGAGCTTCTGTCATGGTTATATACTGCATTATTTAACACGCACGCGAATACGGCAGTTTTGCCGACCAGAAAGCATCCCTGCATGGAAGGCGCCTAGATTAAAAAAGTCGCCCAAGCGCTTCAGAACTTAAACACCCGCTTGGCCGCGTCTTACGTAAACTATCATAACGTCTTTGAAAATCGAAGCACACATGAGCGGAGTGAAACATAATGTACGCATCGTTAACGTCTACTCCGGCGTGTTTCTGTTCTCGCAGGACCAACGTCACTAATAATGTGCACCAACACAGATGTTCGCCGACCGGTCTGTAAATCTGTGTCCTCCTGTCGTTCCATTAAAAGCGTGTCATAAATCGGACCGCATAAGCTTAGGCGCCCTAACTATAATGTGAATCCTTTCGTTACACAGATGGTAGTCCAGTACCTAGGAGTGTTGCCCTCTGTGCAGCAAGTGGCGAACCAGACCGACCCGGCCTCAACCAAGAAACACTCATGAAATCAATGGCTCTCCTGCGTACTATACTCTGTCCAAGGTCTAACGTGTAGAACATCTGGCGGCTGTGCCGAGGGAACAGGTTTCGCTGCCAGCCTTCAGACCAACTTGTGTCAGTGATAGACGGTATGTATAGCTCTTCAATGACCTTTTTTCTTCACGCCATCTTCCACATACCGGGCACTCGATATGTGCTGCTAGGCATCATCATCAGCCTATTTTATGTCTACCACAGGACGAAGGCATGTACTTGCGATTTCCAATTACACCTATCCTGCGCCATCCGATTCCAAGTAGCACATGCAAATTTCCCAATTTAATTGCCCCACCTAGTCTTCTACCGTCCTCGACTGCGCTTCCGTCTCTTGGCACCCATTCTGTAACTCTAATGTTCCACCAGTTATCTAACCTACGCATTACGTGGCTGGTCCAACTGCATTTCTTTCAAATAATGTAAATTAAAATATCCGCTTTCCCCGTTTGCTCTCTGATCCATGCCGTTCTCTTCCAGTCTCTTTACGTTATGCCTAACATGCTTCGCTCCATCGCTTTTTTGGCGGTCCTGAACTTGTTCACGAGCTTGTTTGTCAGTCTCCAAGTTTCTACCCCATATGTTAGCACCGGTTATTAGGTCCTTGGTTACTTGGGATAGATTACCTGCTGGTTGCCTTGGTGCCTTACCTCCCACTTCAAGTACTGCTTCTGAAGCTAGCCTAGTTAGGGTTTCATTCATTACCACTGTCATGTTTATCCATCTGTTGTAAGGCTGCATATTTGTTTGCAAGTAACAGTCTGAATTGGCCTGCTTTTACCCTTACTGCTTATAGGTTTGCCTGTTACTTCTTACAGCACAGCAGCAAGTTGGGCTAGTTGGTAGACGTTCACCTTGTAATAACGAAGGTTGCCGTGCTATAAACACACGGACAACACAAGTAGAAGTGCACAGGAGGCGCGCATCCTGTCCACTCCCACTTCTGTTGTCCATGTGTACATGGACATGGTTTCCCTCAAGAGAAAAGTATATAATAGCTGTGTCTTACCAGTACTCACCTACGGGGCAGAAACCTGGAGGCTTACAAAAAGGGTTCTTCTCAAATTGAGGACGACACAACGAGCTATGGAAAGAAGAATGATAGGTGTAACGTTAAGGGATAAGAAAAGAGCAGATTGGGTGAGGGAACAAACGAGAGTTAATGACATCTTAGTTGAAATCAAGAAAAAGAAATGGGCATGGGCAGGACATGTAACGAGGAGGGAAGATAACCGATGGTCATTAAGGGTTACGGACTGGACCCTAAGGGAAGGGAAGCGTAGCAGGGGGCGGCAGAAAGTTAGGTGGGCGGATGAGATTAAGAAGTTTGCAGGGACGGCATGGCCACAATTAGTACATGACCGGGGTTGTTGGAGAAGTATGGGAGAGGCCTTTGCCCTGCAGTGGGCGTAACCAGGCTGATGATGATGATGATGATGTACCACCCTTATTACAAGGTGAATTTACTCTTACTCTCTTCATATTGAGTTAAATCCTAGACCTTACTAACCTATGATCACTGCACTTTACCCTACCTAACAATTCTACACCCTGCACTATGCTGGGACCGGGAGAAAGCATGAAATCTATTTCATTTCTTGTTTCACCATTAGGGTTTCACCATTTCACCATTCATCATATTATTTAGTAATGTACTTTAAGGCTCATAGTACATTGAAGTCACCCATGATTGCAGTATACTGAGTTTGCACTGTTCTCATCCTTAATTGAACATGTTCATTAAACTGACCTATTTTACAATCATCGTGACTGAAGGTTGGGCATAGGTTTGTACTACCTCTATTCTATACTTCTGATTAAGCTTTATTACGACTACTGCTACCTTCTCATTATTGGTGTAGAATTCGTCAATGTTTCTCGCTATGCCCTTATGGATTAGAAGTCCTACCGCGCGTTGCTTCTTATCTGGGAGTCCTCTATAGCAGAGAGCCGTTAGTCAGTAGATTGTACGCCTCACCAGTTATTCTAACCTCGCTATGGTCAATTATATCCCAGACAATGCCTGATGGTTCCTCAGAGTCCTGCTAAGCTAGCATCACTTGAGAGGGTTCGCGTATTGTACATTGCCAGGGTCAGTTTCAAATGGAGGTCTGTCTGGGTCCAGAGATTCTTAGAACCCTGTGCTGGTATGCGCCGCTCTTAACGAACCGTTTTCACGCCAGCTAGGTTGACTGCGTTCTAGCGACTTGGTATCTTGGTCCCCGTCCCACGGACGTGGTAGGCAGCAGTTATTTCGTTCTAAGTCTTGCTGCCCACCCTGTAGACCCGGTGGCCAGCTCTTATATTGTGTCTTTCTGCCCATCCTGTGAATCTGGTAGCCACGCGTTCTTGGGAATTGACATACTACTCTCCACGCAGCGGGCTCGAGGGCCAGCTATTCTATAGAGCTAGTATCTTGCTTTCCGTCTGTAGAATCTGCTGGCATCTTGCTGCCTGAACTACGGACACTCGGCCCAGCTGTTGCGGAAGACCGAGTATCTTGCTGGCCGCTCTGAGAACCATGTGATTGGCAGTTTTGCGGCCTGGTGCCTAGCTTCTCCCCCTGCGGAGCAGCAAGTAGCAGATGCTTGATTCTGTTAGTCCTAGTTACTTTATAAACACGGCAAAATGGGCATGCTGGAAGGTTAAATTCAGGGAAGTAGTGCCTTTCTTTACTTCGTTTCATTCTGCTTGATTTCGCCCATTTCTTTGTATTTAAACACCACCTTCGCAGCAGTAAAAGGCCATATAGGTAGCACCCATATCGCGGCTTGCGTTACCGTAGGCTTCTATTTTGCCATTGGCGTCGACTGTGGTTGGACGCGAGATTGCTTACCTGGTTTTCTGAATAGCTTTATCTTACAGTGTCCGAACGCATCTCACAGCTTATTTTTGGAGACACCACGAGGGGAGTGAAAAGATGCTGGCTGCTCACTTGTCCCCGTGGGTTTTCGTTGAACCAGTGCAGGGGCGGACAGCTGGGCTACGTGCTTCCCGTCAGACTAGGTGAGCACAATTCTTGCTGCTGCATTGAAGTAAGCACCCTGAATGAACTTTTCGTGTAACAGCTGTACGAGATGTGCATTGCGCGCATTTTATCTTAGTACGTTTTCATTTTCCTGCTCGCGAAGTAGGCGTATGGATGGTTGGACAATTGCACCACATCGCTATTTCAGTGCAGCACGTTGGCGAATTTCATGTCAACGCGTTCAAAAATTAACCTGTGCGTTCGTTATTGCGGAACGTAATTCAAAACTTTTTGATAGGGTATTCGAGGAATACTGCTTGCATCTTTCTTTGCCGATATTCCGCACTTTCTTTTATTTTTGTCGTGGCACCATCGGCGGACAAAAATGCGAATCAGTGATACGCCACGACGAAAAATTTGCGAAGAACAGAAAATTATAGATTTACAACGCACATGCTGAAACATATTTTAAGCGAAGCTTTCTATTTAAATGCTATGGAACTATCGGCAGTGACTACAATTGTTTGATTTCGTTCTATGCGACGGCTAAATTCATTCAGTCTTTACGCGCAACCTTCACCTCGTACAACGTTTATATTCGTGCACTGCACCATTCAGAAGCTATTCTGAAATATGAACACCAAATCAGGCGGGTGTACAGTGGCAGTCGTCTCTGCAGCCATGTCAAGATGATGAAGGCGGTGTCTGATGTTTGTGAAGGGAAGAGTGCTGATGACACGTGCATGCACAGAGAAGTGCGAATCATTTGTAATCGCATGCATTCCGGACATTTGGGGAAATTGTAAACTTGAGCATGCGCGGTTCGGCCGTTTTGCGATGGTGGTCATTGAGGGTCATGTGCCCTCTGCCGTGGCGGCTACGTGGTTATACCCCTGAGTATCCGAAGAGCGATCGTATCAGTATGGGAAATAACTTTTTTCGGCGTTGGACAACGCACCTGGTTAAAATTAAACAATCGTGTTTGTCTTGCCCATGCTGCGTTATTAGTGAGACGGGTCTATCGTCTGGCATTGTGTTTCTACACGTGGCCTTTTTCTTTTCTCGACGATCCTTGAAAGTTTTCGTTGTGTGCAAAATGACTTGTTTTTTTATTTGTTCAGTTCTCTTTGAAGCTTTCGGAAACTGTATTTTCGCCTCTATTGTGCTGTCATACATAAGGAGTCAATCGTGGACACTAGTTATCTTGTTACTTGTTAAAACTTACAAATATAATATTAATAATAATCAACGGCAGATACATTCTAACGACAACATTACGAGATAACGACGCTGACATAACGGCATCATGCTGTCTGTGATCGGTGGCTTGACTACTTAATTGCTGTGACAGGAAGATGTTGAAACTCTAAACATGCACAGCTCGTGCGTCGTCATTGGCGATGATGTTTAAGCACTAGTCTCGGTGAAAGCAGCAGCAGTGTGCCCATTAGAATGTTCGTGGTTGCACACTTCTTATTGAATAGCTTTTCTTGCATCTTCTGCAGGTTTTCGGGGTTGGTCTCTGGTCAATGGTCGGTGGTTGAACTCGGAAAGGAAATTGTTCGTTCGTTCGCTGGTTAAATCATTATTTAGTTTTTGGTTTATTCTGACTTTCGTTCGTTCGTTCGATATTTCAGTTATCCATTCGTTCGCTCGTTCAATGATTCGTTCAGTAAATAGTTGGCGCGTTCCTCCGTTTCCTTTTTAGTTTGCCCGTTCATTCATTCGTTCGTTCGTTCATTCGTCCCTTTACAGATTATCGTCGATGGTTTCTGCGCGATTTTTCGCCCTGCGAATGTACTTCAGACATGCCGCCGACGTCAAAGTAACCATAGCCATCGTATCGCTGTCGTTTCTTAATCTTGTGGTTTTCTTGTTCAGCATGTTGGCGTGATCGTATACGAGCGACGGTTGCCACGTCGTCGGTGTCGTTCCTTATTTAATTGTCCTCATTATTGTGCGTTCTTTATCACACCCCCGTAGTGGCGATGTCATCACCGCTATTCTGACGTCATAATGAAGTTTCGTCGCAGTCATCACAGCTGCTGCCGTGTCGTCGTTTTGCCGCGGTCGTTTTCGTGACACCAATGTAATATTCTTGTTATCGCTGGCAGTAGAGCATGACACCTCTTGTGCCGTCACGTTGGGAGTTACAGTATCATGGAGTGGATGACCTAGGCCCTTCTGCACCACCTAAAACTGCGGTTCCTTCGTTTCGTTTCTCCACTCTGATGAGATGCAGTATCTTTCCTCGCCTTTTTCACAATGATTCATTTGTTGATACTTGGCGGTGTGTTCGTGTGCATCGCTTGCGTTTGTCTGTTTTGCCTCTACTGTACATCATTCATTGGCCATCGGACTAATGATGTCATGCAATAGAATACCACGGCCCATACCACTGCACGTCAGGTGGCTTTGCTGTATATGGGACTATATAGCTGGATAACAGTCATCAAGGCGCAGTCAGCCCGTGGTTCGGGAGCAACATATGGGGTGATCACTTTCGGCGGCGATCACCCCGAATGTGTCCGAGCATAAGGCCGAAAGCTTTTCTGGCTCTGTGCCAAGCTTGCTATCTGATGGCGTACAGATTAGATTAAGGTTCCATGCTCTAATATCCTCCAGCGTGCTTCTCACATATCTGACCTCTGTCCTTTTTTTTTTCACCGGGAACAAACGGCACGAGATTGACATGTTCCTATCGTGCACGCACGTGCGGGGCCAAAGACGATGCTGGCCCTTCTTGCGTCATCATCAGGTGACACCTGGGAGGCAGCACTGGGTCGGACAGCAAGAGTCAAGCCAGCCAGGTGAGCGCTACGGAGACGTGAAGTGTCGCGTAGTGATCTTTCCATTGCCTTTCGCACTGCCAACGCAATTGCACATAAAACGATTTCACATCACTAAACTCGAATACTATTGATTTTGATAACACGACATGAGTGAGGAGGAGTGCGTTGAGATAGGACTAGCCTGTAGCCTGATCTGAGTTTCCGAGATAACAATTTGTCCAAATTCGTTAATCAATCGTTTAATCTAGTGTCAACATATGTTCATTGCCAGGGGGCGTGATGTATGCGTGTGTGTGTGTGTGTGAAAACATTTATTCGAATGAGGTCCGGAGGCTCGACTTCTTAAGTCAAGGCGGGCCGCTCCCACGTTGGCACTGTCAGGCCAAGCCTTTCAGCCACATCATGGGCCCTCTGGACGGCCCTTTGTTGGTCCTGAAATAATGGGCTTTCAATCCTTTTCTCCCACTGTGTCCATTCTTCAACGAGGTTGGGGAGAGTCGCGGGGCACCCCGCCAGCATATGCCTGATTCCAATGATGCCATTACAATCGTTGCAGTCCATCCTAATCTCCCTCTCTGGATATATTTTATTAATGGTGTACGGTGTGGGATATGTAGCTGTTTGCAATAAGCGCAGTGAGACTGCCTGAGCCCTGTTCAGTTTTGAATGTGGCAATGGGAATTGTCTGCGTCCTACATAGTAGTGTTTGATAATGTCATTGTATGTTATTAAATGATCTCTAGATTCCCTGGCTTGATGGTGAACGGCTCGGTTGTGACTGTCACGGTTAGCAAGTCCTCGTGCCAAGTCATGAGCAACCTCATTGAGGTTTATCCGAGTCTCGGCCACTTTTCCCATATGTGCAGGAAACCATCGAATTTCAGTTCTCCCTATCCCAATGTTTTCAAAAAGTTTCGCTGCAACACCAGCTACGTAGCCTTTATCAAAACACTTTATAGGGGATTTCGAATCACTGTAAATGCAGGCCCACTTATTACTCCTGATGGCTAGAGCAATTGCCACTTGTTCCGCCACCATGGGGTCCTTGGTAAAAATAGTGATAGCATCTTGCACCTTCCCTTGATAATTTGAGACAATGGCCGTATATGCTTCTTTACCTTTCACCCAGGCTGCATCAACTACAGCTGCCAATTGGTTCTGCTGTTCTATTTCCTGCAAGAGTGCTTTAGCTCTTGCCTTTCTCCTTTCGACATTATATTCTGGATGCGTGTTTCTGGGGAGAGGGTTGGTTCTGATCTTGTTCCGTGATGTATGCGTACAAATTTAGCTTTTCAGCTAAGTGTGGGAACAGGAGCGTGTTTAGGTTCTAACGGGCTATAGGCTCATGTTGTTTACCACAACAACTCATTTGGGCAAATTGTTTTCTCAATCATGTAGGTCACCGTGAGTGTAATTGCGTTTGCTGAGGCAGTGTTGTACGCATCCAATTTGAGCTTCTCAGAAATTCGATTGAACAGCAGTGCGTTGAGATTCGAAAAGGCTATAGCCTTGCGTTTTTTTAGGGTAACTTATTTGACCAAATTCGTTTATCAATCGTTTGAGTTAGTCTCAGTACCTGTGCATATGAAAGCGGCTTAATGCATGAATCGATATTCAGGTTTTAAGAGAAGTGAGGGAACGTACGCGCGTAGAGGTTCTAATGAACTCTGGGCTGATATTTTTTGCCACAACTGATTTGGGCAAATTGCTTTTTCAAATATGTAACTTAGCGTAAGTTTAATTGCGTCTGCTGAGATAGTGTTGTATTGTTCCAATTTGAGCGTTTGAGAAATTTGTGTGGACAGCAGTGCGTTGCGATTCGAACAGGCTTAGCCTTGCGTTTTTTCCCTGGTAACTAGTTTGCCCAACTTCCTTTATCAATCATTTAAGTTAGTTTCAGTATTGTGCATATCATCATCGTCATCATCATCATCATCATCATCATCCTAATCGTAATCACCATCACCATCATACGCTTGTTTATGCCCACTGCAGGGCAAAGGCTTCTCCCATACTTCTCCAACTACCCCGGTCATGTACTAATTGTGGCCACGTTGTCCCTCCAAACTTCTGAATCTAATCCGCCGAGCTGACTTTCTGCCGCCCCCTGCTACGCTTCCCTTCTCTTGGAATCCAGTCCGTAACCCTTAATGGCAATTGATTATTTTCCCTCCTCATTACATGTCGTGCTCATGCCCATTTCTTTTATCTTGATTTCTGCTAAGATATCTAACTCACGTTTGTTCCCTTACCCAATCTGCTCTTTTATTATCCCTTAACATTACAGCCATTATTCTTCATCCCATAGCTCGTTGCGTCGTCCTCAATTTAAGTAGAACCCCTCTCGTAAGCCTACAGGTTTCTACCCCGTACGTGAGTATTGGTAAGACACAGCTGTTATACACTTTTCTCTTAAAGGATAAAGACAACCTGCTGTTCATGATCTCAGAATGCCTGCTAAACGCACGCCATCCCATTCTTATTCTTCCGATTATTTCACTCTCATTATCCGGATCCGCGCCCACTACATGCTCTAAGTAGATGTATTCCCTTACCACTTCCAGTGCCTCGCTACCTATCGTAAACTGCTGTTCTCTTACGAGACTGTTAAACATTACTATAGTCTTCTGCAGATTAATTTTTAGACTCGCCCCTCTGCTTTGCCTCTCCAGGTAAGGGAGCATGCATTGCAATTGGTCCCCTGAGTTACTAAACAAGGCAATAACATCAGCGAATCGCAAGTTACGAAGATATTCTCCAATAACTCTTAACCCCTAATTCTTCCCAATCCAGGTCTCTGAACACCTCCTGTAAACAGGCTGTGAATACCATTGGAGAAATCGTATCTCCCGGCCTTACGCCTTTCTTTATTGGGATTTTGTTGCTTTCCTTATGGAGGACTACGGTGGCTGTGCAGACGCTATAGATATCTTTCAGTATTTGTACACCCGGCTCCTCTACACCCTGATTGCGTGATGCCTCCATGACTGCTGAGGTTTCGACTGAATCAAACGCTTTCTCGTAATGAATGAAACCTATATATGAGGGTTTCTTATATTCGGCACATTTCTCTATCACCTGATTGATAGTGTGAATATGGTTTGTTGTTGAGTAGCCTTTACGGAATCTTGCCTGGTCCTTTGGTTGACAGAAGTCTAAGCTGTTCCTGATTCTACATGCGATTACCTTAGTAAATACTATGTAGCGCAGAGTATAAAGCGGAGTATGTTGCGCAGAGTATAATGTCTATTTCATTTCTAGTCTCCGCATTCGGGCTCCTCCACGTCCACTTTCGGCTATCCCGCTTGCGGAAGAAGGTATTCATTATCCGCGTGTTATTCTGTTCCGCAAATTCTGTTCCGCAAATTCACGTTAAACTCGAATAGTCCGTCGGGTGTTACAAATGCTGTCTTTTCTCTGTCGTCTTTGTGTACAGGAATTTGCCGGTAACCTGACCGTAAATCGATTGAGGAAAAGGAAGATGCCGCAAAGAGACAGTCGATGGCGTCGTCAATTCGTGGGAGCGGATATACATCTTTCTTAGTAACGGCGTTTAGGCGACGGTAATCAACACAGAACCGCCATGTACCGTCTTTGTCCTTCACCAATATCACGGGGGCTGCCCAAGGACTAGATGATTCTCGAATGACGCCTTTGCATAGCATTTCTTGGACCTGATCGCTGTTTATCTTGCGTTCTGATGGGAACACACGATAGGGTTTTTGTCGGATTGGCTGGGCGGCTCCTGTGTTGAGGCGGTGACGAGTTCTGGACGCAGGAATTGATGGCGGGCCATCGTGCTGCGCAAAGTCGAATACCGGGGTATGTTTCGTAAGCAGAGCCATCAAAACTCGACGCTCGTGATCGCTCTTCGAGCTCCCGGGGCTCGAGACACTGGTTGCTCCTCCATCGGGGAGTTCTGCAAGTACTGCCATCGATACGGGCGAGTCTTCCTGAAACGTGGCAATCTTTGGGCCTTGAGGTAGCACTGCCGCTTCAGTGGACCAGTTTAGCGCTCACAGCCTCGCGCATCCATTGGTCACTGAGACCACGCAGTGCGGAACTAACACGTTTTTCTTGAGGCAGTTCCGATGTACAGGTTCCACTGCAGCATCGAACGAGATAGGAGTCGGAGATGAACAGGCGACGGCAACACGCATTGCGGATAAGGCGGGCACAATTGTATCCTGAGACACGCGCAACACACTCTCCGGGCAAGCTTCACCTTCAAAGAGTACAGGTGAAACACTGGTGTCGACACTGAGTTATCCCGTGCGGCAGTCAACATTCGCATCACACAATTGCAAAAAGTCAATCCCCAGAATCACGTCATGCGAGGAGCGAAGAAGAACAGTAAACTCTGCACTAAAAACTTTCCCAACCAAAGACACATCCACGTTACACACACCAACCGGGTATAATGATTCACCACTGACTCCACGGTAACTTGTCCACTGGTCCAACCGAAACATAACCTTGCTTCCCCGAAGGCCCTTAAACCCCACACTCATGACCGAGACAGTTGCTCCCGTGTCGACTAAAGCCATTGTAGAGACCCCATCAATCATGGTTCATGACAGCTTGTGACAGTATGGTTACAGAAAACGGCTGTAGCTCTTGTTTTCATCGAAAATATTCCGAAACAAATTATATGACTAATAGCCGCTTCTTTTATCTTCTTTTCGTGATTACATAGTTCACTGTGAAGTTGTAAATATTCTAGGATTCCCTTCTGCCATGCAGCGGCGCTTACACATGTCGCTATTTCGTAACATGAGATTAAATCACTCCATAGTTAAAATGCGTATTTCTTGTCTGTGTCCTGTAATAATAATAATAATAATAATAATAATAATAATAATAATAATAATAATAATAATAATATACATACATTATGCGTCGATTGATGCAAAAGACACCACAGCTTCGCTGCTCGTCCTTCTTCACATAGTGGAAGGGCTGATGACTCATTTATTTTTTGCGATTTATGCATAAAACCGCACAACTCGCCGTCATGACGATCCGGCTTTGCGGACGCGCACAAGATCCCGAAAGAAAGGAACAACACCCGCAATGCGCCAGGCTGTCAGTGCATGCTAATGAGCGTGCAGCGTGAGTTTTGCCCACATAACCCTTCAGCGCGTATCCGAAGACCACGTGACCGACTCATCGGGACGCAGGCAGGAGAAGTCTATTATTCACCGAGTTATTTAAAATGAAGCTGAGGCACTTTTAGAAGAAGTGAACTTTGAGCGAGTCGTTATAGCTTTCTATCCTGAATACAAAAATTGCTGTTTAGCAGGCCATAATATTAATAATAATAAGTCGCAAGTAGCTTTAAGTAAAACGAGTAGCAGTGGTCGTGGTGAATGGTGCGTAGAGATTGACGGGGTATGATTGGCGAACTCGATCGTAACGTCGTCGGGGGCATCACCAGGGCGAATATTTCAAATGTGGCGCGAAACCTACTGGTTTGTGTCCTGCGGGATCAGAAATGCTGCACATTTTGCCTTTAAAGTGGAGTTTGTCTTCCGCATCCGTACTGGAATTAGTAAACTGTGAATGAGATTGTGGTAGTTTGGCAACCACAGTGCAAGGAAGCATGGTGCAAGGATGCGCGGAGCACTGGGCAAATTTGATCCTTGGGAAACGCCTATTGCTGCTATTTTATTTAGTCTTAGCTAAGCCCTGTGTGTTCTGCGGGAGCAGATTGGGCGGTAAATGTCTGCAAGGAGACGTAGCAGAATTCTCCGCAAGCTTCACCACAATTCACTGTATGTTTTCTTTTGTAGTACTGTGGTTGCCGTGCACAGCGTGGTGGTGCCGTCGTCGTTACTGTATTTTATTGTCCTAGTTATTGCGGTGTCTTCGTCACCCCTCTGTAGTAGTGTACATATCAGGGCTGTCAGGTTGGCGTCATAGTGAAGCTTCGTACTTATCATCACCGTTGCCGCCGGCTCATCTTGCCGCGGTCGTCCTTGTGACAAAATCGCTGGGTTTGTGCTAACACTGTCACCATCGCGTCCTGCTCGTTTTTGTCAAGTCGTTTTTATCTTTGACTTGTGTGGTCATTGTCGTACCATTGTCTTTTCATCGTCTCTCGATCTCACACGCAATCACGCACATAATCACACGGGTACGCACACATGGACACGCAGCCGTATACACAATAGTTCGCCTTACAAGGAGGATGCATTATCTGCCAGTATGGTGAAGAACTGTAGTTAGAGGCAGGCCCACACAGTGGAGGATAGCGCAACCGTGACGTAAGGCACCTCAACAATGCAGACTTAGCAAGTCAGATATACAGATGCCACAGGTTGCGTAATTGTTTAGACATATGTACATTTTGCTCAGGCTGTTTTGACAGTATTGCCATAATAAAGCTGTGAAAACGTTATGGCTTGCAGTCGATAATAATGTACATGTGCAGGCAGTGCCAAAATAAAGGAATAAAGGCGGCGGTGCCATTGCATTACCCACTTCTAAGCCTGAATTTTTCGTTTGCGAAGCGGTCGTTGTCGGCCGCTGTTTGTTCGGCGATCGTCTTCGTGGTGCTGTCTCACCACTTTGCTTCCTTGAACGGCGCTGAATCATCCACACAGGGTGAATCTGCGACTGCGTGGCGAAATCGGGGTCTGCTGCTGGCATAGGAATAATAACCACTGGATTTCGCTGCTATCGCGGCGCGCCCTATAAAAATGTCGACATCGACGAAGTGTCTTCACTTGCAGCAGCGTCATTGAATGGCTTATATCTAAGCCTGAATCCTCTGTTTGCAGGTATACTCCTGCGTTGACATACTTTTCTTTTTCATTTTCAGCTACTGCTGCTTCTAGCGCAGCCATCAACCCTGCCTTCTTTATTTTCTACCTGAGTCTGTGTTTAATACTCATACCAAGCCGACGAATGCAGAACTGTCTAGAAAAAATGAGGGGCTGGAAGAAAAGATTAGCAACATGGCTAAAAGCACGCATGAACTCGTCTTTGGTAAGATCTTCCTGAGAATGAAGGAGTCTGGCATTGATTGTGTTGAGCTGAAAAACAAAGTTGATTCCTTGAATACAAGAGCTGAGCATTTGAACAGACTTGTATAAGAACTAAACAGTCAAAATGCTACGCTAATCGTTGAGAACAAGCAACTGATATCTCAGAAGCAGTCATTGACTCGCAAGGTTGCGGTTAAATAGTACTCTCGCCTTGGCATTGTTGAGATGAAGGGTGTTTCCTGCTCCCAAGGGGATGACTGTGTTACAATAATGAAAATGGTAGTGGACATAATTGGCTGTCCCGTATCGCCTAGCAATGTGGACATTGTTCATCGCGTACCCACCTGATATAATGACAAGAAACATATCATGGCTACATTTGGTTCTACAACTAATGGGAAATGGACAAGCGCTGCTAAATTGGAGGCTTAGAAACAACACTGGACTAAGCGCTTGCCTTGTGTTGTCCAAACTCTGTCTTAGCGACATAGGACTGTCTGGCTCTTTCAACGCCCCCGTTTTCGTAAATGAGCATCTGATCTCATATTACAAGGCTCACCTTTCCAAAGCTCTAAGTTTGATGAAAGAAACTGGATAATTCTTTGGGCGGAAAACTGCCAAATTAAGGCCAGGAAGACTACTAGCACCAAAGCTCTGCGCATTCGAGATGAATCTGACCTAACCACAATAGACTAGAGGTCATCACATCACAATTATGGCTTCTCTAGTGAAACCCGATTAAGGGAATTCCTTTTTAAGCGGATTTCATTTGATCATTCATTTTGACGCGAGGAGTCTTCGCAAGCACTTCAACGCAATCGGTAGTTTCCGCGCTTCGCTAACTTTGTCGCTCTCTGCCTTTCCCGGTTGCTCAGTGGCTGTGGTGTTGGGTTGCTAAGCACGAGGTCGCGGGATCAAATCCTAACCATGGCGGACATGGCCGCGAAATGCGAAAACACCCGTCTACTTAGATGTAGATGTTAAACAACCCCAGGTGGTCCAAATTACTGGAGTCTCCCACTAAGGCGTGCCTCATAATCAGATCGTAGTTCCGGCGGGTAAAACCCCATAATTTAATTTTTACTTCGTTTTCGCTTATTGTCATTACCTAAACTTGGTCATCTGACGACGACAAAAATAACTAAGTCGGAACACTGCAATAGATTAACAGTCAGTCACGGTGGTGCAGTCATATATGTTTCTTCTAATATTGCTTACCGAATAATACATAACCTATCCTTAAGCGTTACTAATTGCGAATCTGCTTGGGTTCAATTCAGTAATTGCTTTCTTTCTCAGGAGAGCAAGAATTTCATATTTGGCTGCATTTACCTTTCTGCTCCATCGTCAGTCAACGAATTCTGTACCAATTTTGGTCATATTTTACATACTGTATCACTTGAAAATAAAAATGTTGTTATAATTGGTGTTATAAATAGTAATTTACTCGATGAAGCATCACCGATCTGTATCAACTATGCTACTTTCTTCCAACGCTACGGATATGAGTAATTGATGTTCCCACGCGCGAAGTCTCTAATGGTACAGGCACTCACTCTTAATGCTCATGCTTTTTCTTACCTGTTCTATTCACCAGAGGCGAAAGTTTTGCCCATCGACAGCAGTCATTACCTTCTGTTCTGACGCTTCCATTGTAATGTGCCACCTTGCCCACCTTCACATACTAAAGATCTTCTGAACAAAGACGGGTTCATGACTGCTGTTGATTATACAAACTTGTCTTATATTAGATTACTAAATAACTTACAGAGATCTCTTTCATATTTTTTCGCTAATTATATCATACTTACGAAAGTTCACCTCCAAAAGAAATGTAAGGAAAGTGTGACATTTTCTCAAACTCAATGGATCTCACAGCAGGTATTAACAGCACTGCCCAAACGAGCTAACCTACACAGGAAAGCTAAATGGCAACCGTTTAACATGAGCTGACTTGCCCGATGTAAAGGCTTCTGTAACACTTTTAACTGTAAACTGAAATCAGCTAAACGGTGTTATTTCGAGCAAATAGTTTTACAGGTGGCTAATAACACTTGCACACACACAAAAAAAGGGAGATTGTCAACTCCTTTTTAAACTCAAACACGCGACTAAACCAGGTTTCGAGAATTTTAATTGATGCAGTAGAGCTCGATTCTCCTGCTGATATAGCTGAGGCTTTTTAGTAGCTTTTTATTTCATAACAGTTTCACTTCTCCTACACAGATCATCAACATGGATCGACCACCTTATTCATTCTTTTTATTTCCTACAAGGCCAGAAGAAATAGCTGCTGTTACGAGGGTCGTTAAGTCAATTCGGGACTTTTTTTAAGAACAAATAGAACAAACTTGAAAGTGCGGAAAGTGGATTTATTTTTCCACATAACATTCGGGTACAGTTATACACTTAGCGTTTAACAAACGCCTGAAAATGCTTCGGCATAGAAAGATCGATTATTACGATGGAACCATTGTAGGACATCATTCTTCACTTCATCACCAGTGTTCGAATATTTTCCTCCAAGGAATTCCTTCAGGTGCCCAAACAAGTGGGAATCACTTGTTGCTAAGTCAGTACTAAAGGGGGGGGGGGGGTCTGTGCTAACATCTGCCGGCCGAGTTCCTGGATTGTTTGGAATGTGTGTTGATGGGGGTATGCGGTCATGCATTGTCTTGCAAAAAGACCACACCCTTTGTGATCAAACCCGTACGTTTCTTCCGTAAACTCTTGTGCACATCACGCAGAATGCGGCTGGAATACTCACTGTTGATAGCGACACCGTGTGGTAAAAAATCAACTTGAATGATTCCCTGTTTATACTAGAATACACATCCCATCAGTTTACCAGCAGACGCAGCTGTTCGAAATTTCTTGGATGGTGGTGATTCCCTATGCTTCCACTGCATCGATGCTCTTTTGGATTCTGGGGTGAAATGGTGAACCCATCTTTCGTCGCATGTCATGACGCGATTCAGAAAATCCTGGCCTTCCCTTTCATAGCGTTCCTTCAGTTCTCTACAGACTTCAACCCTTCTCTGTCTGTCAAAAGCAGACAGCTGCTTTGGGTCCCAGCGTGCGCTCATTTTTCGGAACAACAAATGAGCATGAATTATTTTGTTCAGTGTTCCTAACGACAGATTACACACCCTTGAAATTTGACGACAGGTTATGCGACGATTGTCCACGATCAGCTGCTCCACGCGCTGAATCTTCTCAGGAATGAATATAGTGGGCTGTGATCCACCACAATCGCGATCGTCAGTAATAGAGATACGGCCATGTTTGAAATGCTTATACCATTCAAATGTCTTACTGCGACTGAGTGTCACACCACCGTAATGAGCCTGAACTCTTCTGTAAATTTCAGCAAGAATTATGCCTTCCTTCACTAAAAACTTTATCACAACACGCTGTTCCACGTAGCATTCACATTGTTGTCCGCCATCTTGAATTTATTTATTTTATTTATTTATGGTACCCTCAAGGCCCGAAGGCATTACAGAGGGGAGTGGGAAAACGGGAGGTATAACAATAAAGTACGGAAAATAAACAATACAGTGTGTTAGTAATTACTAATTATACAATACTATGTAATATCTTGCCCAAAATTTGTTGCGCGGGATGCGCGGGAAATGAGCGCCGTCTACCAGTAACAGGACACAGGTTCCAGTTTCTGTTGCATACAAAAGCTCCAGCCAAGGCGTCCATTTAAACTGGGAAAGAAAAAAAGAAAGTCCCGGATAGAGTTCAACGACCCTCGTAAAAACAACTTAAAAGGGAAAGGCGCTGGAATTGATCAGGTCTGCCCTGCTAACATTAAATTGGGCACCTACTTTCAGATATATTTTCATTTATTATTGATTCATTATTGAAGAATGGTTTATTTTCTTCTATACTTAAGCTTTGCAATGTCACCCAATTGTTAAAAAAGCGATAGCTCATTATTACATAACTACAGATCTATTTGCATTCTACCGTTCTTTGAGAAAGTTATTGGGAACCCAATTGAAATACGGCTAACGAAATGCCTTTTTTAAATTCTATATCGTTTCCGCATACCAGTTTGGTTTTCGCCGTGGATACCTCACAGAGCTGGCACTCATTCATCTTAGTGACCAAATAAAAAAATTGTCGAAGGATTTCTCGCCGCCTCAGTTTTTATCGATCTAACACAAGCGTTTGATAGCATAAGTCATAATATCCTATTCCCTAAGCTCTAAGCAACTGGCATTTACGGACCTGCCTTTTCACTACTAAAAAGCTACTTATATAACAGAGTTCAAGTTGTTTCTATTTCTAGTTCTCGTGAACGAACTACTAACATTGGTGCGCCCTAAGACTCTATCCTAGGGCCACTTGTTTTTGGTTTATATTAACGATTTACCTATTTGTCTTCCTTTCCGAAAATACATTCTGTACGTTCATGATACCACTATATCGCCATTCATAAAGATATTTCACCTCTCGTTAATAAGCTAAATTCTGTCTAAGGTGGTGTGATGATATTATGTTACCTAATAATGTAACTAGGACTAAATTTGTTGTATTCTCTTCCCATCAGCGAAACAGCATCCATTGCACCTGTCACTTTTGATCCCATCCGCCTTCCTCCAAGTTAATAATAATCTTTCCTTGGCATTCTACTTGGTTGTAATTTGAAATATCACAATCATATTGCTCAGATAAAAAGAACATAGCTTACGATATACCCATCTTAAAACACGCCCTTACTTCACACATACCACATTACTCTCACCTTACTACTCTTGTGTCCATTCTTACATTACTTACGGTAGAATGTGTTGGGAAACAACTGGTGATACTTATATGGCGTCTCTCCAGGTTGTTCAGAACCGAGCAATAAGAATGTTTACTTGCAATTCAAGCGCTTCTAATGCCAACTGCCTGCTAGAGGCAAATAAAATCCTTACCATTTCTGTACTTACTAAATACAACCTAAGTATACTTTTCTGTGGATTTTTGAATAATGAGCTACAATCGATCACACTTTAACCATCTAACCTGATAATTTATAAAACCACCAGATTCGCGTTGAATAATTTTCGTTTGCCAAGAATGCACACTAACTATGGTAAACAGACTGTAGAATTCCTTCCTTATCAATATGGAACACTCTTCCTTTCCTAATGAGAAACGCAAGATTTTTACACCAATTTAAAAAAAAGCACTAAAAGGCATTTATTATTGACAGACTAACGAGAACTTTCACTCTATCGGTTCCTTTGCTCTTTTTGTTTTTCTTGTTTTTATGCATAAGCTTTTCGTATTTTCTTCCCATAGAATGTTTCTTGCGTCCATTAGATATGCTAAACCTTGTTGTTATTTGTAATCAATTATGTATTGATTTCTGTTAACGTTCTTGTTTGCTTGAGTACTACCATATTATATGCTACGGTTACTTTGACATATTAAGTATCATAACTGTTCTTGTACAGGAGGTCTCGATACAGTCTGACTATGGGACCTTGTTCTGCATATTAAATACTTGCAATGTGACTCAACTTCTAATATTAAATTCTCATTTTGAATGCAAGTGAAGCGCGCGAACATAGTGCAATGTTCTGACAAATTGTTTGAAGAAACGGAGAAATGTAATCCTGTGTCATTCATTTCGACATGGCATAACTCCTTATACGGTACCGCAACTAGTTCCACGCTCACACACAACACCAACTGGCACATCTCCTTTATTCTTGATTATGTATCGATTTTGTTGAATACTGGCCAAACAGACCGCGTCGGTTCATCTGGTTACCTCATAGCGTCAGTGACCGAAGGTGGCTTTAGAAAGGTGAACTACTAAAAATAGAAAGGAAAATTCAAGAAAGAAATTACAGGAGTCATCACCACCATCACCATAAGCTTATTTATGTCCTGTGCTAGCGATTTTCATTAGCACTTGTATTGGGCTGGCTGATTTCATCTTATGCCTGCAAACCACCTAGATTTATCACACCATCTAATTTTCTGTTGTCCTTCGCTGCACTTGCCTCTCCTTGGCACCCACTGTGCAGCTCTAATAAAGCACCGCTTATCTGCCGCACGCGTTATATGGCCCGCCCAGCTCCATGTTTTCCTTTTAATGTCAACTAAAATTTCGGTAACCCCTGTATGCTGTCTAACCATTGGTACTGTCTTCCAATCTCTGAACGTTATGTTTAATATTTCTGTTCTGAATGTTACTGGTTAATCTCCAAGTCCCTGCTCATTGTTCTAATACCCGTAGAACGCACTGAAGGAACCGATTTCAACGATAGTAGTGCTGTGCCGATCCTGTTTTCCAAATGCGCAGCTTATGCTATCCAACCGACTTTATTTTGGAGTACCTTTCATTTCCCTTGATCATGATCACATTTGACTGAATTACCTTGAAATACGATACTCTAGATGCTTGCTACCAACAGCCAATTCCGTTTTCTTGCTAGGCAATTCACCATTACTTCTTTATGTTAATATTCAACCTTACTCTTTCATTCTGTTGGTTCAGTCATACCATAGCAGTCATGCCTAACGTTTAACACCAATTCCCATAACATAAAAAAGATAGCACACCGTAGTGATATACACGTGAAAATTTTGGCACTAAAAAGCTGGAAGATTATCACACAGAAATGATCTTTGTAGCGAAAATCGCATACACCGTGGTTCATAGGTGGTATGCGTGGAAGGTGACATCTATGACATTCGACAATCAGTCAGCAGATACTGCGTAGGGAAAACTGCAAGTTGCATTAAGCACTGGTCCATTGAGTATTAGGCTAATGTCAGTAGAATATGATGGTGGTGTCCAACTTCCAGGCATAGGGATACCATAGAAAGTCCAAGGATACTCATATCTTGCATATTTATAAGAATCAAGTACGGCGAGAGAGAGAGTCGAGTTGCTTTTTAGCAGTGTTGAGACATACGCATTTGTCCTCGCGTTTTCCAGATTTATTTATTTGTTAGGAGTTGGCATTGCGTTCACGCGCTTCACTTGCGTTCGTGTGTTTTCTTTTAGGATATATGCACTTTTTTTACGAAGGCGAAGAGCAAAAAGACCATTTAATGTTAATCAGGCTAATAGTGGCCTACTAGAAAAGACCAAGGCACGTGCACTTGCGTCTCAGCTCGCGCTGCTGTATGTGTGACATCATCATCATCATCAGCCTGGTTACGCCCACTGCAGGGCAAAGGCCTCTCCCATACTTCTCCAAGAACCCCGGTCATGTATAAATTGTGGCCATGTCGTTCCTGCAAGCTTCTTTATCTCATCAGCCCACCTAACCTTCTGCCGCCCCCTGCTACGCTTCCCTTCCCTTGGAATCCACTCCGTAACCCTTAATGACCATCGGTTATCTTCCCTCCTCGTTACATGTCCTGCCCATGCCCATTTCTTTTTCTTGATTTCAACTAAGATGTCGTTAACTCGCGTTTGTTCCCTCACCCAATCTGCTCTTATCCCTTAACGTTACAATAATAATTCTTCTTTCCATAGCTCATTGGGTCGTCCTCAATTTAAGTAGAACCCTTTTCGTAAGTGCTGGTAAGACACAGCTATTATACACTTTTCTCTTGAGGGATAACGGCAACCTGCTATTCATGATCTGAGAATGCCTGCCAAACGCACCCCAGCCCATTCTTATCCTTCTGATTATTTCAGTCTCGTGATCCGGATCCGCGGTTACTATCTGCCCTAAGTAGATGTATTCCCTTACCACTTCCAGCGCATCACCACCTATCGTAAACTGCTGTACTCTTCCGACACTGTTGAACATTACTTTAGTTTTCTGCAGATTAATTTTTAGACCCACTCTTCTGCTTTGCCTATTCCGGTCAGTGAGCATGCATTACAATTGGTCCCCCGAGTTACTAAGCAAGGCAATGTCATCAGCGAATCGCAAGGTATTCAAGGTATGTGACTACGTAGGTGAATAACTATCATCGAGGCACATGCAGCCAGAGGTTTGGAAGCAACATTTGGGGCGAATACTTTTCGGGCGGATTAATCTTAGGGGTCGACCACGCCGGAACAGTTCGCGTATGCGGCCGAAAGCGTTTCTGGCGCGGTGCCGAGCTCGCCCTCTTCGCGCAGTGGCAGGAGCGCTGTCGGCCGTATACTTCAAGAAGTCCGGTGCCGAGTCTCGCGAATCTCGGCAGAGAAGAGCAGTCCGCGTAAATGTTCACCCGAGAATACGCCCCAGCTTTTGCGCGATGATGACGGAAAAATAAACGAACATATTAGCGACGGCGGCCACGTGCCTTGCTTACTGTCCGGCTGATTCTGTTGCTGTATGACAACTGAGGTAAATATAGACGAGGCAAACACCGATAGAAGTGGCGATGTCGTTCCCTCCCGCATAAAGAACGTCGGAAGCCATACATAGTTACGCTGCTAGGAATACCTTGGGAGAATTATGAGGGAGATCATGGCGGCGCTTGACGGTGGACAGAGTAGAACTTCAAGTTTTCGTGTCCCCATCTTTACCTCCGTGCTTCTCACACACGCGTGCGACATCTTTTGATGCGTTAGCATTGCAAGTGTTAAAGTAGAAAGACTATGTATGTATGTATGTATGTATGTATGTATGTATGTATGTATGTATGTGTGTGTGTGTGTGTGTGTGTGTGTGTGTGTGTGTGTGTGTGTGTGTGTGTGTGTGTGTGTGTGTGTGTGTGTGTGTGTGTGTGTGTGTGTGTGTGTGTGTGTGTGTGTGTGTGTGTATAATCAAAAGCCAACATTCAACAGTAGAGAAATTGTCTGTTGGCTTAGGATTGTGACTAATACTAAATATCGTGCACCTCTGTTCACCTTCTTCATACTACGTGTATATATATATATATATATATATATATATATATATATATATATAGACATGCGTATGCAGTGCAGCTGATGGGCGTCTGCTCCGCAACACCGCCAGTTGCACTGGACTCCCAGAGGAGGGAGGATGTGGGTCGACCGAGCTCAGAATCGGCACACTTTGGAACGTTCTCAACGCGGTTTAAGTCATAGATCCGGGAACTCGAAGAAGAGTGACCCAGTGCTAAGGCATGTCTCTCGCATTAACCACTAAATTGCCACTCATTTTTTTTTCGTCGGTGCCGAGAACAAGCGGATGAGATCGACATGGCCGCGTCGTGCACCCATCTGTCGGGCAAAGAAAATGCTGGACTCTCGTGCGTCATCACTGGGTCGAGCACGGGAGCCAACGCGGCGGCCCACTGTACGACTTAGGCCAGCAAGATGAGCGCATCGAAGACGCGACGTGTTGCGTCGTGATCTTTCCATTGTTTCTCGGTCTGCCAAGGTAATTGACTGTAGAACGATTGCACGAACACTAAACTTGAGTATGTATGTAACTTGAGTTCAATGCTTCTTGTAGTTTTTAGCAATGAACTGTGAACAAGACGCCATAATCAAATATAACTAGCGTAGGCACAATTATTCTACTTGGCTAATGTTATCACTGCCGAAAATTGCAAAGTGGGTGAAGTGGAACTTCACCGGTGAAGTAGCGCACGAAGAGCAGGGTACGAATTGGGGTACAGAGATGTTTTCACTTGACTCGGAAGTTACCGAGCCTACCAACTTTATACTGCTAGTTTTACACGCGATAACGGTGCAACGCAGTGCCAATAACGAGAACATCATAGTCTTGTGCACTATACAGTGTGCTACAACTGTACTTTGCCATGGGTGTGATTAGCATTCTTTGGGAACTTCGCCCAGTTTACGGTATGCTTGTCTGTTTTGTTAATCCGTATCCATCCTTTTTCATGCCAGCTTGGGTCACGAATTCGTCCAAGGTCCACGGAACAGATTTACGGCAGAGCCGACTCTGCCGCGCGTCGCTGCGTTTGTTCGATTCTATTAGTAAAGCAGCGAACCCGCTCGCTCTCATCGCTCACAGACTGTCGCCGTGCTCTCTGCCTCCGGTTGTCACGCTCTCTGCAACAGGTCTTTGCTAGCTCTCCTCCTCACCTGGAGGCTGCTGGCACGAATGCAGAGCACCACGTCGACATTTAACAACGAACCGACAGCTTGAAATTCGGTTTTACACGGGCGAAGGAGCCCGCGTAGCAGACAAGAACGAAGCTGCGTGCTGCCGGAATGCAAAAAAAGAAAAAAGGAAAGAAAAAACGTGCTGTGCTTTGCTCGGTTGTTGTTTGGTAAGTGCTGCAAACTGAAATCCATCGCTACCATCGGATACCGCCTACATATTGGCGCATGCCACGCTATGCAGTTGTCGCAATATGCTGCTTTGTTTCAGCGCTAAATTGAGACTTTCGCTAGTGCATTTACATTTTGCTACGTTTTGTTGAACTTGAGGGCGACTTCCGGTCACGCATGTGGTAATGGTTAAGCTAAGTACAGTGGTGGATTAGTGGACGGATGAAGTGTTTTGTTCTTAGGTTCAACTCCGCGCGTCCCTAAGGAGTCTGCGACCCAAGAAACGTAACTGTTTTAGAAGACAAAGATATCTTTATCAATGAAGGACAGTCTGCGCGCGTCACCTAGTGCAGCACTTGGTTTTTGACAAGTACTACTTCGAGTACATTTTTCCGAGAATTCAGTTGGAAGAGCACGTAGAAGAGCTTCTGTCATGGTTATATACTGCATTATTTAACACCCACGCGAATACGGCAGTTTTGGCGACGAGAAAGCGTCCCTGCATGGAAGGCGCCTAGATTAAAAAAGTCGCCCAAGCGCTTCAGAACTTAAACACCCGCTTGGCCGCGTCTTACGTAAACTATCATAACGTCTTTGAAAATCGAAGCACGCACGAGCGGAGTGAAACATAATGTACGCATCGTTAACGTCTACTCCGGCGTGTTTCTGTTCTTGCAGGAACAACGTCACTAACAATGTGCACCAACACAGATGTTCGCCGACCGGTCTGTAAATCTGTGTCCTCCTGTCGTTCCATTAAGAACGTGTCATAAAGCGGACCGCATAAGCTTAGGCGCCCTAACTATAATGTGAATCCTTTCGTTACAGAGATGGGAGTCCAGTACCTGGGAGTGTTGCCCTCTGTGCAGCAAGTGGCGAAGCAGACCGACCCGGCCTCAACCAAGAAACGCTCATCAAATCAATGGCTCTCCTGCGTACTATACTCTGTCCAAGGTCTAACGTGTAGAACATCAGGCGGCTGTGCCGAGGGAACAGGTTTCGCTGCCAACCTTCAGACCAACTTGTGTCAGTGATAGACGGTATGTATAGCTCTTCAATGACCTTTTTTCACGCCATCTTCCACATACCGGGCACTCGATATGTGCTGCTAGGCATCATCATCAGCCTATTTTATGTCTACCGCAGGACGAAGGCATGTACTTGCGATTTTCAATTACACCTATCCTGCGCCATCCGATTCCAAATAGCGCATGCAAATTTCCCAATTTAATTGCCCCACCTAGTCTTCTACCGTCCTCGACTGCGCTTCCTTCTCTTGGCACCCATTCTGTAACTCTGATGGTCCACCAGCTATCTAACCTACGCATTACGTGGCGGTCCAACTGCATTTCTTTCCAATAATGTAAATTAAAATATCCGCTTTCCCCGCTTGCTCTCTGATCCTTGCTGTTCTCTTCCAGTCTCTTAACGTTATGCCTAACATGCTTCGCTCCATCGCTCTTTTCGCGGTCCTGAACTTGTTCACGAGCTTCTTTGTCAGTCTCCAAGTTTCTACCCCATATGTTAGCACCGGTTATTAGGTCTTTCGTTACTTGGGATAGATTACCTGCTGGTTGCCTTGGTGCCTTACCTCCCACTTCAAGTACTGCTTCTGAAGCTAGCCTAGTTAGGGTTTCATTCATTACCACTGTCCTGTTCATCCATCTGTTGTAAGGCTGCATATTTGTTTGCAAGTACCAGCCTGAATTGGCCTACTTTTACCCTTACTGTGTATAGGTTTGCCTGTTACTTATTACAGCAGAGCAGCAAGTTGGGCTAGTTGGTAGAAGTTCACCTTGTAATAACGAAGGTTACCGTGCTATAAACACACGGACAACACAAGTAGAAGTGTACAGGAGGCGTGCATCTTGTCCACTTCCACTTCTGTTGTCCATGTGTTTATAGTGCAGCAACCACCCTTATTACAAGGTGAAATGTTCCTTCTTGACCAATTTTACTCTTACTCTCTTCATATTGAGTTAAATCCTAGACCTCACTAACCTATGATCACTGCACTTTACCCTACCTAACAATTTTACACCCTGCACTATGCTGGGACCGGGAGAAAGCATGAAATCTATTTCATTTCTTGTTTCACCATTAGGGTTTCACCATTTCACCATTCATCATATTATTTAGTAATGTATTTTAAGGCTCATAGTGCATGCCATTAGTCATCGCAATATTCTTATTACACGTAGATTTTACGCACTTTACAGTGACTATTTTTTTAGGCCCCTTTACAGCCATGTCACAGCAACTCCATAGACTGCATCACTCCAGTGCGAAATCACTAACACTGGCATTGCGCTCTTTGGCCATACCTGGCCCTTGCGCCAAAAAAACCACACATTCATTCGTTAGGGCTTTTCCATATCCGCTTTCTGTTGCTATGCTTCCTGAAGGCGTTCATTATCCGCAGCTTATTCCGTTTCGCTAATTCTACCAACATCTCTCCTCTAGTGTTCCTAGAACCAATACCGTAGTTTCCAGTTACGTGTTCCCCAGCCTGCTTTTCCCCAATTTTTGCATTGAAGTCACCCATGACTGCACCCCGCAGGGGCGTCTGCGCAAGCAGGCGTTTGGTGCGTTGCGACAGCACGTACCCGCGCACACGAGGGTAGGACCCTCCCGCGTGTAGCCGTGCGCTGCTTAGCCGTGTCCGGGGAAAAGGGGATCCTGGGGGTTGAGCCAATGCCGGGTGTTTGGACCTTTTCGGCCCCTCGTCGGCGGCAACACACCCCTTTGGCCTCGGCTTCACGTAGACGGCACCCCCGGACTGACCCACCCGGGGGAAATCGGTAGTTGCCTTTTCCTGTCTCTCTCTCACTCCAATCTCCGTCTTTCTCTTACTTTTCATCTTTCTTGTCTTCTCCTAGCTTCCGCTTACTTCCAATTTTTCCAGGCAGCAAGGGTTAACCTTGTGTGAATAGCCAACCTAGGTTATTTCATATTTGGTTATATTGGTAATGTACAGCTGGCGTTTGCAGACCGTGTTTCACACGCCCTGCAGCGTCCCCTTGTAGGACTCCGCGGTGGGTGGCTGGTGTTACTGCCGAAATTACAATCTCCTATGGCTACTTCCTTTCCCCCATTACCTGATCGCTCCCTGAAGAGGGGGCGCACCGATGATGTTTTTGAATTTTTCGCCCGTCAAAAAGAAACTTTTCCACGCTTCCACGTAGTCCACTCCGAAACACCAAACAAACCCGTACGAACAATCTCACCATTTCTCGTGTCCAAGTCTCTGACCCAAGTTTTTGGTACAGGTTACAAAGCATCCAGAATGGCAAGCGGTGATCTCCTCCTGGAGCTCCGCAACAAGAAGCAATATGTGGAACCTGCCCAACCTAGTATCATTTGGCGACGCCAAAGTGACAGTAACTCCGCATCGTACTATGAATACCACTCGTGGCGTAGTCTCCGATGATGATCTCTTGGAGCTGACTGAGGCTGAGCTCTTTGAGGGCTTCAGTGAGCAGAACGTCATCAACTTTAAGCGAATTAAGATGAGGCGTGACAACAAGGAAATACAGACCAAACATCTGATACTTACTTTTGGCACAAGTGTCCTGCCCGAGTCCATCGAGGCCGGGTATATCAAGCTCCGTGTTCGGCCATACATCCCTAATCCCCTGCGTTGCTTCAAATGCCAGCGTTTCGGTCACAGCTCACAGAGCTGCCGAGGCCGCCAAACCTGCGCTAAATGCAGTGCTAATGAGCACACTTCTGAATCATGTGAAAACTCTCTCCACTGCGTAAACTGTGAAGGCGAGCACGCTGCATACTCGCGGTCGTGCCCATCTTGGAAGAAAGAAAAGGAAATAGTTACGATTAAAGTAAAAGAAAACATAAGTTTCAAAGAAGCACGCAGGCGGGTATCTTTCCTGCAAAGCACACCTTTGCCGATGTGGCGCGTCAGGGGCAGCGCCACAACGGTCTCCGGCGGCTGCCCGACCCACACCCAGTGAGGCGGCAGTGATGCCATCCGCCCCTTTGGCGGCTGCAGCTAACGCTGCTACGCCAACACAGCAGACGGGGCCATCGACCCCGAAGGTGGGCGCAGCTGAGGCTGTCCCAACCCCCCCGGCCCCTTCCAGCGCTGGCAACAGCCGGCGCAGCCAAATTCCTCAGGCAGCCCCATCGACCTCCGGGCTGGTGGGCGCAGGGGTCTTGCCTTCCGAGGCAGGACCCTCACAGAAAACTGCTCGCTCGCAAGAGCATGTGTCCGGCGCCTCACAAGAGGCAATGGACAGACACTACACCTGTCCTCACGGCGCGCCAAGCGCCTAAGGAGCGGCGAGGCTCCCTCGAACGCTCCAGAAAGGGCAGAACCCCGGTTACAGGGCCTCGAAAGGGCTCTGTAACCTAAGGCATCACTTCCGTTTCCGTACACACAACACCAATTTACTCTAAATATGGATACACAAATTATTCAATGGAACGTCAGAGGTCTTCTTAGAAACCTGGATGACGTACAAGAACTCATACACAAACACAATCCAAAAGTGCTGTACTTACAGGAAACACACCTAAAATCAAAACGCACAAACTTTCTTCGACAGTACATAACTTATCGAAAAGATCGCGATGATGCTGTCGCATTATCTGGCGCTGTTGCCATTGTTATTCAGAAAGGCATAGCGTGTCAACGTTTGCAGCTACGAACGCCCCTTGAAGCAGTGGCGGTTCGTGCATTTCTCCTAAACAAACTTATCACTGTGTCCTCCCTCTACATACCCCCACATTACAAATTAACTAAATATGAATTTCAGTCCTTCATAGATGCATTGCCAGAACCGTATATTGTTCTTGGCGATTTCAATGCACACAACTACCTGTGGGGCGACCCTCGTATAGATGCGCGAGGACCACTTGTTGAACAGTTCCTTCTCTCTTCTGGTGCGTGCCTGTTGAATAAGAAGGAACACACATATTACTCTCTAGCAAACAGAACCTATTCTTCAATAGATTTTAGCATAGTCTCTCCGTCCGTAGTGCTTGAACTTGAATGGGAAGTTGCCAACAATCCTTACGGCAGCGACCACTTCCCTATACTGCTAAGATCACCTAAAGGAAACGAATATCCACCACACGCTCCTAGGTGGAAGATTGAGACAGCTGATTGGGAGAAATTTCGATCTCTTACTAGTATCTCATGGGCTGACATGTCTTCGTTAGGAACTGATGATGCAGTGGAGTTTTTCACAGCCTCCATAATAGATGCCGCATATAAATGCATATCACAAGTAAACGGATTGGCATGTAAACGGCGTGTCCCGTGGTGGAACGACGATTGTAGGATCGCTCGAAAGAAACAAAACAAAGCGTGGGGGTTGCTACGCGCCTCCCCCACTGCGGAGAATCTTATCAACTTTAAAAAAGTAAACTCACAAGACAGGCGAACCCGCCGACAGGCCAGAAGAGACAGTTGGCAAAAGTTTTATCAGGTATACACGTATACAGATGAGGCCAAAGTCTGGAACAAGGTAAATAGCGTAAGAGGGCGACAAACAAACTCCCTCCCTTTGGTAAACACACAAGGCGATACCCTGCAAGACCAGGCTGATGCTCTGGGTGAACACTTCGAGCGAGTGTCTAGTTCCACTCACTATTCAGAGAACTTCCTGAAATATAAAGAAATAGAAGAACTCAAGCCTCTGAATCGGAAATGCACGCCAAACGATCCTTATAATCGCCCTTTTACCATTGCTGAACTTAAAGCCTCCTTGTCAGTATGTCGGAGCTCTGCACCCGGCCCCGATAGAATCATGTATGATATGCTTAAACACCTGCACTCCGACACACAAATCACATTGCTTACACTTCTCAATGCTATCTGGGCTGCTGGTTATCTCCCATCGAAGTGGAAGGAGGCTATTGTGATCCCTATTTTGAAGCATGGTAAAGACACTTCATTGCTCACTAGTTACCGTCCCATAGCGCTTACAAGCTGCCTCTGTAAGCTTTTCGAAAAAATGATCAATCGCCGTCTGATACATCTCCTAGAATCTAGTAAAATGCTTGACCCATTCCAATGCGGTTTTAGGGAAGGGCGATCTACAACCGACCATCTCGTGCGCATCGAAGCGAGCATTCGCGATGCCTTCGTACACAAACAATCCTTCTTATCTGTATTTCTGGATCTGGAAAAAGCATACGACACAACCTGGCGGTACGGAATGCTGCGCGACCTTTCGGCGCTGGGCATCCGCGGCAATATGTTATCTATCATAGAGAGCTACCTAGAGAACCGTACATTTCGGGTGAAAATAGGTCCTGCACTGTCGCGTACATTCATACAGGAAACTGGGGTACCCCAAGGTGGCGTACTCAGCTGCACGCTCTTTGTCGTAAAGGTGAACACGCTTCGTGCATCACTACCATCAGCTATTTTTTATTCCGTCTATGTAGACGATATACAAATAGGCTTCAAATCCTGCAACCTCACAGTCTGCGAGAGACAGGTACAGCAGGCCCTAAACAAGGTGTCCATGTGGGCAGACCAAAATGGATTTAAACTCAACCCCCACAAAAGTTCCTGCGTTCTCTTCACAAGAAAGAGAGGCCTGGTCCCAGATCCTCTTCTAGAACTGGGCGGGCAACAAATTCCCTTTAACAAAGAGCACAAATTGCTAGGTGTTATACTTGACTCCAAGCTTACTTTCATTCCACACCTAAAATGTCTAAAAACAAGATGTCTAAAAACAATGAACCTACTTAAAATCCTATCCCACACAACATGGGGTAGCGACAGGAAGTGCCTGATGAACCTTTACAGGAGCCTAGTTCGATCACGAATAGACTATGGCGCCGTAGTATATCACTCTGCCGCCCCGAGCGCACTAAAGATGTTAGACCCCGTTCATCATCTGGGAATCCGCCTGGCCACTGGCGCATTTAGAACAAGCCCTGTTGAAAGTCTGTATGTCGAGTCCGATGAGTGTTCACTCCATTTTCGGAGAACATACATCAGCTTTAACTACTTTCTGAAACTGCGCTCTAATAAGGAACATCCGTGTTTGAGGACAGTAAACGACTTGACGTGTGAAACACTTTTCCGCAACAGACCCTCCATGAGGCTTCCTTTCTCACTGCGTGTAAGAGAACTTAGTGAAGAAATGGATGTCCCCATACTCGAACATCGCCTAATGGCTCCTGCTAATCTATTACCGCCCTGGCAGTGGCAGGAGATAGAATGTGACACATCCTTTAAGGAGGTCTCGAAGCACGCTCCTGAGCTTGAAATTTCTATGCACTTCCGAGAGCTTCAATCGAAGTACTCCTGCTACGAATTTTACACAGACGCGTCGAAATCCCATGCTGGCGTATCTTACGCTGCTGTTGGTCCCTCTTTTACTGAATCTGACGTGTTGAACCCCATAACAAGTAACTTCACTGCAGAAGTCTGCGCAGTACTGTGTGCAGTAAATCATATAAACTTAAACTGGACAAAGCCATCATATTCACAGACTCCTTAAGTCTTGAAAAAGCACTCATTTCTTCTCAAAAGCATACGAATCCTGTCTTCAATGAACTCTACTCACTCTTATGTAAGATCTACTTGTCACATAGACATGTAGTAATATGCTGGGTTCCTGGCCATAGAGGAATCGAGGGAAATGTGCTTGCCGACGAGATCGCCAAATCAATAGCATCGCAAGGTATTCGTTCTGCTGCTGTCCCTGCCACAGACATGAAGCCGTTCCTAAGACACAAACTGCGAAGCCACTGGCAACGCTTGTGGGACACAGAAACAAGTAATAAGCTTCACCTAATTAAGCCGAAGTTAGGTCCCTGGCACCCAACTACGAAAATACGAAAAACAGATGTCGTATTCACTAGACTGCGAATAGGACACACATTTGGCACTCACAACTTTCCCTTGTCCGGTAACGAGCCTCCAACCTGTGGCAGATGTGGCGACCGGCTGACCGTCCTCCATGTCTTCCTGGAGTGCCGGGAAGCCGAAAGAGACAGGAGGAAACATTTCCCGTTTGCATACCGCCATTGTATTCCCCGGCTATGTTTTTTGGTGAAGAACCGCTTTTTAAGACCAAAGCAGTCCTCGCTTTTTTAAAAGACGTTGTACTACATGTTACAAGACCATTCATTTCGTAGCGCATCCTCTTTCCAGAGGATATCGCTAGGATAGATTCTCTTTATAGCACATGCCTCTAGGCCCATGGGTTTCAAGGGCCCCGGGGAGGCAGTAGTGCTCTAGACTATTTTATACATCTAGATAATCACATATCTTATATATAGCATCATTCTTTCTTAATGCATCTTAGTGATCATAGTACACGTCATTAATCATTGCCATAATTTTATTACGTGCATTTTTATGCAATTTACGCAAACTCTTTTAGGCCCCTTTACAGCCACGTCACATTAAATTCACAGATCCCATCAGACCACGACATATTCAATACGATTAGCATGGCGCTCTTTGGCCATACCTGGCCCTTGCGCCATTAAACATCAAACATCATCATCATCATCACCCATGACTGCAGTATACTGAGTTTGCACTGTTCTCATCCTTAATTCAACATGTTCATTAAACTGACCTATTTTACAATCATCGTGACTGAAGGTTGGGCATAGGTTTGTACTACCTCTATTCTATACTTCTGATTAAGCTTTATTACGACTACTGCTACCTTCTCATTATTGGTGTAGAATTCGTCAATGGTTCTCGCTATGCCCTTATGGATTAGAAGTCCTACCGCGCGTTGCTTCTTATCTGGGAGTCCTCTATAGCAGAGAGCCTAGTCAGTAGATTGTACGCCTCACCAGTTATTCTAACCTCGCTATGGTCAATTATATCCCAGACAATGCCTGATGGTTCCTCAGAGTCCTGCTAAGCTAGCATCACTTGAGAGGGTTCGCGTATTGTACATTGCCAGGGTCAGTTTCAATTGGCGGCCTGTCTGGGTCCAGAAATTCTTAGAACCCTGTGCTGGTATGCGCCGCTCTTAACGAACCGTTTTCACGCCAGCTAGGTTGACTGCGTTCTAGCGACTTGGTATCTTGCTCCCCGTCCCACGGACGTGGTAGGCAGCAGTTATTTCGTTCTAAGTCTTGCTGCCCACCCTGTAGACCCGGTGGCCAGCTCTTATATTGTGTCTTTCTGCCCATCCTGTGAATCTGGTAGCCACGCGTTCTTGGGAATTGACATGCTACTCTCCAAGCAGCGGGCTCGAGGGCCAGCTATTCTATAGAGCTGGTATCTTGCTTTCCGTCTGTAGAATCTGGTGGCATCTTGCTGCCTGAACTACGGACCTGCGGCCCAGCTGTTGTGGAAGACCGAGTATCTTGCTGGCCGCTCTGAGGACCATGTGATTGGCAGGTTAGCGGCCTGGTGCCTAGCTTCTCCCCCTGCGGAGCAGCATGTAGCAGATGCTTGATTCTGTTAGTCCTAGTTACATTATAAACACGGCAAGATGGGCATGCTGGAAGGTTAAATTCAGGGAAGTGGTGCCTTTCTTTACTTCGTTTCATTCTGCTTGATTTCGCCCATTTCTTTGTATTTAAACACCACCTTCGCAGCAGTAAAAGGCGATATAGGTAGCACCCATATCGCGGCTTGCGTTACCCTAGGCTTCTATTTTGCCATTGGCGTCGACTGTGGTTGGACGCGAGATTGCTTACCTGGTTTCCTGAATAGCTTTATCTTACAGTGTCCGAACGCATCTCACAGCTTATTTTTGGAGACACCACGAGGTGATTGAAAAGATGCTGGCTGCTCACTTGTCCCCGTGGGTTTTCGTTGAACCAGTGCAGGGGCGGACAGCTGGGCTACGTGCTTCCCGTCAGACTAGGTGAGCACAATTCTTGCTGCGGCATTGAAGTAAGCACCCTGAATGAACTTTTCGTGTAACAGCTGTACGAGATGTGCATTGCGCGCATTTTATCTTAGTATGTTTTCATTTTCCTGCTCGCGAAGTAGGCGTATGGATGGTTGGACAATTGCACCACATCGCTATTTCAGTGCAGCACGTTAGCGAATTTCATGTCAACGCGTTCAAAAATTAACCTGTGCGTTCGTTATTGCGGAACGTAATTCAAAACTTTTTGATAGTGTATTCGAGGAATACTGCTTGCATCTTTCTTTGCCGATATTCCGCACTTTCTTTTATTTTTGTCGTGGCACCATCGGCGGACAAAAATGCGAATCAGTGATACGCCACGACGAAAAATTTGCGAAGAACAGAAAATTATAGATTTCCAACGCACATGCTGAAACATATTTGAAGTGAAGCTTTCTATATAAATGCTGTGGAACTAGCGGCAGTGACTACAATTGTTTGATTTCGTTCTATGCGACGGCTAAATTCATTCAGTCTTTACGCGCAACCTTCACCTCGTACAACGTTTATATTCGTGCATTGCACCATTCAGAAGCTATTCTGAAATACGAACACCAAATCAGGCGGGTGCACAGTGGCAGTCGTCTCTGTAGCCATGTCAAGATGATGAAGGCGGTGTCTGATGTTTGTGAAGGGAAGAGTGCTGATGACACGTGCATGCACAGAGAAGTGGGAATCATTTGTAATCGCATGCATTCCGGACATTTGGGGAAGTTGTAAACTAGAGCATGCGCGGTTCGGCCGTTTTGCGAAGGTGGTCATTGAGGGTCATGTGCCCTCTGCCGTGGCGGCTACGTGTTTATACCCCTGAGTATCCGAAGAGCGATCGTATCAGTATGGGAAATAACTTTTTTCGGCGTTGGACAACGCACCTGGTTAAAATTAAACAATCGTGTTTGTCTTGCCCATGCTGCGTTATTAGTGAGACGGGTCTATCGTCTAGCATTGTGTTTCTACCCGTGGCCTTTTTCTTTTCTCGACGATCCTTGAAAGTTTTGTTTGTGTGCAAAATGACTTGTTTTTTTTATTTGTTGAGTTCTCTTTGAAGCTTTCGGAAACTGTATTTTCACCTCTATTGTGCCGTCATACATAAGGAGTCAATCGTGGACACTAGTTATCTTGTTACTTGTTACAACTTACAAATATAATAATAATAATAATCAACGGCAGATTTATTGTAACGACAACATTACGAGATAACGACGCTGACATAACGGCATCATGCTGACTGTCATCGGTGGCGTGACTACTTAACTGCTGTAACAGGAAGATGTTGAAACTCTAAACATGTACAGCTCGTGCGTCGTCATTGGCGATGATGCTTAAGCAGTTGTTTCGGTGAAAGCAGCAGCAGTGTGCCCATTAGAATGTTCGTGGTTGCACACTTCTTATTGAATAGCTTTTCTTGCATCTTCTGCAGGTTTTCGGGGTTGGTCTCTGGTCAATGGTCGGTGGTTGAACTCGGAATGGAAATTGTTCGTTCGTTCGCTGGTTAAATCATTATTTAGTTTTTGGTTTATTCTGACTTTCGTTCGTTCGTTCGATTTTTCAGTTGTCCATTTGTTCGCTCGTTCAATGATTCGTTCAGTAAATAGTTGGCGCGTTCCTCCGTTTACTGTTTAGTTTGCCCGTTCATTCATTCGTTCGTTCGTTCATTCGTCCCTTTGCAGATTATCGTCGATGGTTTATGCGCGATTTTTCGCCCTGCGAATGTACTTCAGCCATGCCGCCGACGTCAAAGTAACCATAGCCATCGTATCACTGTCGTTTCTTAATCTTGTGGTTTTCTTGTTCAGCATGTTGGCGTGATCGTATACGAGCGACGGTCGCCATGTCGTCGTCGGTGTCGTTCCTTATTTCATTGTCCTCATTATTGTGCGGTCTTTATCACACCCCCGTAGTGGCGATGTCATCACCGCTATTCTGACGTCATAATGAAGTTTCGTCGCAGTCATCACAGCTGCTGCCGTGTCGTCGTTTTGCCGCGGTCGTTTTCGTGACACCAATGTAATATTCTTGTTATCGCTGGCAGTAGAGCATGGCACCTCTTGTGCCGTCACGTTGGGAGTTACAGTATCATGGAGTGGATTACCTAGGCCCTTCTGCACCACCTAAAACTGCGGTTCCTTCGTTTCGTTTCTCCACTCTGATGAGATGCAGTATTTTTCCTCGCCTTTTTCACAATGATTGATTTGTTGATACCTGGCGGTGTGTTCGTGTGCATCGCTTGCGTTTGTCTGTTTTGCGTCTACTGTACATCATTCATTGGCCATCAGACTAATAATATCATGCAATAGAATACCACCGCCCATACCACTTCACGTCAGGTGGCTTTGCTGTATATGAGACTATGTAGCTAGATAACTGTCATCAAGGCGCAGTCAGCCAGTGCTTCGGGAGCAACATATGGGGTGATCACTTTCGGCGGCGATCACCCCGAATGTGTCCGAGCATAAGGCCGAAAGCTTTTCTGGTTCTGTGCCAAGCTCGCTATCTGATGGCGTACAGATTAGATTAAGGTTCCATGCTCTAATATCCTCCAGCGTGCTTCTTACATATCTGACCTCTGTCCTTTTTTTTTTCACCGCGAACAAAGGGCACGAGATTGACATGTTCCTATCGTGCACGCACGTGCGGGGCCAAAGACGATGCTGGCCCTTCTTGCGTCATCATCAGGTCACACCTGGGAGGCAGCACTGGGTCGGACAGCAAGAGTCAAGCCAGCCAGGTGAGCGCTACGGAGACGTGAAGTGTTGCGTAATGATCTTTCCATTGCCTTTCGCACTGCCAAGGCAATTGCACATAAAACGATTTCACATCACTAAACTCGAATACTATTGATTTTGATAACACGACATGAGTGAGGAGGAGTGCGTTGAGATAGGACTAGCCTGTAGCCTGATCTGAGTTTCCGAGGTAACAATTTGTCCAAATTCGTTAATCAATCGTTTAATCTAGTGTCAACATATGTTCATTGCCAGGGGGCGTGATGTATGCGTGTGTGTGTGTGTGTGTGTGTGTGAAAACATTTATTCGAATGAGGTCCGGAGGCTCGACTTCTTAAGTCAAGGCGGGCCGCTCCCACGTTGGCACTGTCAGGCCAAGCCTTTCAGCCACATCATGGGCCCTCTGGACGGCCCTTAGTTGGTCCTGAAATAATGGGCTTTGAATCCTTTTCTCCCACTTAGTCCATTCTTCAACGAGGTTGGGGAGAGTCGCGGGGCACCCCGCCGCCAGCATATGCCTGATTCCAATGATGCCATTACAATCGTTGCAGTCAATCCTAATCTCCCTCTCTGGATATATTTTATTAATGGTGTACGGTGTGTGGGATATGTAGCTGTTTGCAATAAGCGCAGTGAGACTGCCTGAGCCCTGTTCAGTTTTGAATGTGGCAATGGGAATTGTCTGCGTCCTAAATAGTAGTGTTTGGTAATGTCATTGTATGTTATTAAATGATCTCTAGATTCCCTGGCTTGATGGTGAACGGCTCGGTTGTGACTGTCACGGTTAGCAAGTCCTCGTGCCAAGTCATGAGCAACCTCATTGAGGTTTATCCGAGTCTCGTCCACTTGTCCCATATGCGTAGGAAACCATCGAATTTCAGTTCTCATAATCCCAATGTTTTCAAAAAGTTTCGCTGCAACACCAGCTACGTAGCCTTTATCAAAACACTTTATAGCGGATTTCGAATCACTGTAAATGCAGGCCCACTTATTACTCCTGATGGCTAGAGCAATTGCCACTTGTTCCGCCACCATGGGGTCCTTGGTAAAAATAGTGATAGCATCTTGCACCTTCCCTTAATAATTTGAGACAATGGCCGTATATGCTTCTTTACCTTTCACCCAGGCTGCATCAACTACGGCTGCCAATTGGTTCTGCTGTTCCATTTCCTGCAAGAGTGCTTTAGCTCTTGCCTTTCTCCATTCGACATTATATTCTGGATTCGTGTTTCTGGGGAGAGGGTTGGTTCTGATCTTTTTCCGTGATGTATGCGTACAAATTTAACTTTTCAGCTAAGTGTGGGAACAGGAGCGTGTTTAGCTTCTAAGGGGCTATAGGCTCATGTTGTTTACCACAACAACTCATTTGGGCAAATTGTTTTATCAATCATGTAGGTCACCGTGAGTGTAATTGCGTTTGCTGAGGCAGTGTTGTACGCATCCAATTTTAGCTTCTCAGAAATTTGATTGAACAGCAGTGCGTTGAGATTCCAAAAGGCTATAGCCTTGCGTTCTTTTAGGGTAACTTATTTGACCAAATTCGTTTATCAATCGTTTGAGTTAGTCTCAGAACATGTGCATATGAAAGCGGCTTAATGCATGAATCGATATTCAGGTTTTAAGAGAAGTGAGGGAACGTACGCGCGTAGAGGTTCTAATGAACCCTGGGCTGATATATTTTACCACAACAGATTTGGGCAAATTGGTTTTTCAAATATTTAGGTTAGCATGAGTGTAATTGCGTTTGCTGAGGTAGTGTTGCATGGTTCCAATTTCAGCGTTTGAGAGATTTTTGTGAACAGCAGTGCGTTGCGATTCGAACAGGCTATAGCCTTGCGTTTTTTTCCCTGGTAACTAGTCTGTCCAACTTCCTTTATCAATAATTTATGTTAGTTTAAGTATTGTGCATATCATCATCGTCGTCATCATCATCATCATCATCATAATCGTAATCACCATCACCATCATACGCTTGGTTATGCCCACTGCAGGGCAAAGGCTTCTCCCATACTTCTCCAACTACCCCGGTCATGTACTAATTGTGGCCATGTTGTCCCTGCAAACTTCTGAATCTAATCCGCCGAGCTGACTTTCTGCCGCCCCCTGCTACGCTTCCCTTCTCTTGGAATCCCGTCCGTAACCCTTAATGACAATTGATTATTTTCCCTCCTCATTACATGTCGTGCTCATGCCCATTTCTTTTATCTTGATTTCTGCTAAGATATCATTAACTCGCGTTTGTTCCCTTACCCAATCTACTCTTTTATTATCCCTTAACATTACAGCCATTATTCTTCATCCCATAGCTCGTTGCGTCGTCCTCAATTCAAGTAGAACCCCTTTCGTAAGCCTACAGGTTTCTGCCCCGTACGTGAGTATTGGTAAGACACAGCTGTTATGCACTTTTCTCTTAAGGGATAAAGACAACCTGCTGTTCATGATCTGAGAATGCCTGCTAAACGCACGCCATCCCATTCTTATTGTTCTGATTATTTCACTCTCATTATCCGGATCCGCGCCCACTCCATGCCCTAAGTAGATGTATTCCCTTACCACTTCCAGTACCTCGCTACCTATCGTAAACTGCTGTTCTCTTCCGAGACTGTTAAACATTACTATAGTCTTCTGCAGATTAATTTTTAGACTCGCCCCTCTGCTTTGCCTCTCCAGGTAAGGGAGCATGCATTGCAATTGGTCCCCTGAGTTACTAAGCAAGGCAACAACATCAGCGAATCGCAAGTTACCAAGATATTCTCCAATAACTCTTAACCCCTAATTCTTCCCAATCCAGGTCTCTGAACACCTCCTGTAAACAGGCTGTGAATACCATTGGAGAAATCGTATCTCCCTGCCTTACGCCTTTCTTTATTGGGATTTTGTTGCTTTCCTTATGGAGGACTACGATGGCTGTGCAGACGCTATAGATATCTTTCAGTATTTTTACACCCGGCTCCTCTACACCATGATTCCGTAATGCCTCCATGACTGCTGAGGTTTCGACTGAATCAAACGCTTTCTCGTAATGAATGAAACCTATATATGATGGTTTGTTATATTCGGCACATTTCTCTATCACCTGATTGATAGTGTGAATATGGTTTGTTGTTGAGTAGCCTTTACGGAATCTTGCCTGGTCCTTCGGTTGACAGAAGTCTAAGGTGTTCCTGATTCTACTTGCGATTACCTTAGTAAATACTATGTAGCGCAGAGTATAAAGCGGAGTATGTTGCGCAGAGTATAATATCTATTTGATTTCTAGTCTCGCCATTCGGGCTCCTCCACGTCCACTTTCGGCTATCCCGCTTGCGGAAGAAGGTATTCATTATCCGCATATTATTCTGTTTCGCAAATTCTGTTCCGCAAATTCACGTTAAACTCGAATAATCCGTCGGGTGTTACAAATGCTGTCTTTTCTCTGTCGTCTTTGTGTACAGGAATTTGCCAGTAACCTGACCGTAAACCGATTGAGGAAAAGGAAGATGCCGCAAAGAGACAGTCGATGGCGTCGTCAATTTGTGGGAGCGGAGATACATCTTTCTTAGTAACGGCGTTTAGGCGACGGTAATCAACACAGAACCGCCATGTACCGTCTTTGTCCTTCACCAATATCACGGGGGCTGCCCAAGGACTAGATGATTCTCGAATGACGCCTTTGCATAGCATTTCTTGGACCTGATCGCTGTTTATCTTGCGTTCTGATGGGGACACACGATAGGGTTTTTGTCGGATTGGCTGGGCGGCTCCTGTGTTGAAGCGGTGACGAGTTCTGGACGCAGGAATCGATGGCGGGCCATCGTGCTGCGCAAAGTCGAATACCGGGGTATGTTTCGTAAGCAGAGCCATCAAAACTCGACGCTCGTGATCGCTCTTCGAGCTCCCGGGGCTCGAGACACTGGTTGCTCCTCCATCGGGGAGTTCTGCAAGTACTGCCATCGATACGGGCGAGTCTTCCTGAAACGTGGCAATCTTTGGGCCTTGAGGTAGCACTGCCGCTTCAGTGGACCAGTTTAGCGCTCACAGCCTCGCGCATCCATTGGTCACTGAGACCACGCAGTGCGGAACTAACACGTTTTTCTTGAGGCAGTTCGGATGTACAGGTTCCACTGCAGTATCGAACGAGATAGGAGTCGGAGATGAACAGGCGACGGCAACACGCATTGCGGATAAGGCGGGCACAATTGTATCCTCAGACACGCACAACACACTCTCCGGGCAAGCTTCACCTTCAAAGAGTACAGGTGAAACAGTGGTGTCGACACTGAGTTATCCCGTGCGGCAGTCAACATTCGCATCACACAATTGGAAAAAGTCAATCCCCAGAATCACGTCATGCGAGGAGCGAAGAAGAACAGTAAACTCTGCACTAAAAACTTTCCCAACCAAAGACACATCCACGTTACACACACCAACCGGGTATAATGATTCACCACTGACTCCACGGTAACTTGTCCACTGGTCCAAACGAAACATAACCTTGCGTCCCAGAAGGCCCTTAAACCCCACACTCATGACCGAGACAGTTGCTCCTGTGTCGACTAAAGCCATTGTAGAGACCTCATCAATCATGGTTCATGACAGCTTGTGACAATATGGTTACAGAAAACGGCTGTAGCTCTTGTTTTCATCGAAAATATTCCGAAACAAATTATATGACAAATAGCCGCTTCTTTTATCTTCTTTTCGTGATTACATAGTTCACTGTGAAGTTTTAAATCTTCTAGGATTCCCTTCTGCCATGCAGCGGCGCTTACACATGTCACTATTTCGTAACATGAGATTAAATGACTCCATAGTTAAAAGGCGTATTTCTTGTCTGTGTCCTATAATATTATTAATAATAATAATAATAATAATTGATGCAAAGGACACCACAGCTTCGCTGCTCGTCCTTCTTCACATAGTGGAAGGGCTGATGACTCATTTATTTTTTGCGATTTATGCATAAATCCGCACAACTCGCCGTCATGACGGTCCGGCTTTGCGGACGCGCACAAGATCCCGAAAGAAAGGAACAACACCCGCAATCCGCCAGGCTGTCAGTGCATGCTAATGAGCGTGCAGCGTGAGTTTTGCCCACATAACCCTTCAGCGCGTATCCGAAGACCACGTGACCGACTCATCGGGACGCAGGCAGGAGAAGTCTATTATTCACCGAGTTATTATTTAAAATGAAGCTGAGGCACCTTTAGAAGAAGTGAACTTTGAGCGAGTCGTTATAGCTTTCTATCCTGAATACAAAAATAGCTGTTTAGCAGGCCATAATATTAATAATAATACGTCGCAAGTAGCTTTAAGTAAAAAGAGTAGCAGTGGTCGTGGTTAATGGTGCGTAGAGATTGACGGGGTATGATTGGCGAACTCGATCGTAACGTCGTCGGGGGCATCACCAGGGCGAATAATTCAAATGTGGCGCGAAACCTACTGGTTTGTGTCCTGAGGGATCAGAAATGCTGCACATTTTGCCTTTAAAGTGGAGTTTGTCTTCCGCATCCGTACTGGAATTAGTAAACGGTGAATGAGATTGTGGTAGTTTGGCAACCACAGTGCAAAGAAGCATGGTGCAAGGATGCGCGGAGCACTGGCAAATTTGATCCTTGGGAAACGCCTATTGCTGCTATATTATTTAGTCTTAGCTAAGCCCTGTGTGTTCTGCGGGAGCAGATTGGGCGGTAAATGTCTGCAAGGAGACGTAGCAGAATTCTCCGCAAGCTTCACCACAATTCACTGTATGTTTTCTTTTGTAGTACTGTGGTTGCCGTGCACAGCGTGGTGGTTCCGTCGTCGTTACTGTATTTTATTGTCCTAGTTATTGCGGTGTCTTCGTCACCCCTCTGTAGTAGTGTACATATCAGGGCTGTCAGGATGGCGTCATAGTGAAGCTTCGTACTTATCATCACCGTTGCCGCCGGCTCATCTTGCCGCGGTCGTCCTTGTGACAATCACTGTCATCACTGTCAGCATCGCGTCCTGCTCGTTTTTGTGAAGTCGTTTTTATCTTTGACTTGTGTGGTCATTGTCGTACCATTGTCTTTTCATCGTCTCTCGATCTCACACGCAATCACGCACATAATCACACGGGTACGCACACATGGACACGCAGCCGTATACACAATAGTTCGCCTTACAAGGAGGATGCATTATCTGCCAGTATGGTGAAGAACTGTAGTTAGAGGCAGGCCCACACAGTGGAGGATAGCGCAACCGTGACGTAAGGCACCTCAACAATGCAGACTTAGCAAGTCAGATATACAGATGCCACAGGTTGCGTAATTGTTTAGACATATGTACATTTTACTCAGGCTGTTTTGACAGTATTGCCATATTAAAGCTGTGAAAACGTTATGGCTTGGAGTCGATAGTAATATACATGTGCAGGCAGTGCCAAAATAAAGGAATAAAGGCGGCGGTGCCATTGCATTACCCACTTCTAAGCCTGAATTTTTCGTTTGCGGAGCTGTCGTTGTTGGCCGCTGTTTGTTCGGCGATCGTCTTCGTGGTGCTGTCTCACCACTTTGCTTCCTTGAACGGCGCTGAATCATCCACACAGGGTGAATCTGCGACTGCGTGGCGAAATCGGGGTCTGCTGCTGGCATAGGCATAATAACCACTGGATTTCTCTGCTATCGCGGCGCGCCCTATAAAAAAGTCGACATCGACGAAGTGTCTTCACTTGCAGCAGCGTCATTGAATGACTTACATCTAAGCCTGAATCCTCTGTTTGCAGGTATACTCCTGCGTTGACATACTTTTCTTTTTCATTTTCAGGTACTGCTGCTGCTAGCGCAGCCATCAACCCTGCCTTCTTTATTTTCTACCTGAGTCTGTGTTTAATACTCATACCAAGCCGACGAATGCAGAACTGTCAAGAAAAAATGAGGGGCTGGAAGAAAAGATTAGCAACATGGCTAAAAGCACGCATGAACTCGTCTTTGGTAAGATCTTCCTGAGAATGAAGGAGTCTGGCATTGATTGTGTTGAGCTGAAAAACAAAGTTGATTCCTTGAATACAAGAGCTGAGCATTTGAACGGACTTGTATAAGAACTAAGCAGTCAAAATGCTACGCTAATCGTTGAGAACAAGCAACTGATATCTCAGAACCAGTCATTGACTCGCAAGGTTGCGCTTAAATAGTACTCTCGCCTTGGCATTGTTGAGATGAAGGGTGTTTCCCGGTCCCAAGGGGATGACTGTGTTACAATAATGAAAATGGTAGTGGACATAACTGGCTGTCCCGTATCGCCTAGCAATCTGGACATTGTTCATCGCGTACCCACCTGATATAATGACAAGAAAAATATCATGGCTACATTTGGTTCTACAACTAATGGGAAATGGAAAAGCGCTGCTAAATTGGAGGCTTAGAAACAACACTGGACTAAGCGCTTGTCTTGTGTTGTCCAAACTCTGTCTTAGCGACATAAGACTGTCTGGCTCTTTCAACGCCCCCGTTTTCGTAAATGAGCATATGATCTCATATTACAAGGCTCACCTTTCCAAAGCTCTAAGTTTGATGAAAGAAACCGGATAATTCTTGGGGCGGACAACTGCCAAATTAAGGCCAGAAGACTACTAGCACCATAGCTCTGCGCATACGAGATGAATCTGACCTAACCACAATAGACTACAGGTCATTGTTTACCCACTTGACATCACAATTATGGCTTCTCTACTGAAACCCGATTAACGGAATTCCTTTTTAAGCGGATTTCATTTGATCATTCATTTTGACGCGAGTAGTCTTCGCAAGCACTCCAACGCAATCGGTAGTTTCCGCGCTTCGCTAACTTTGTCGCTCTCTGCCTTTCCCGGTTGCTCAGTGGCTGTGGTGTTTGGTTGCTAAGCACGAGGTCGCGGGATCAAATCCTAACCATGGCGGACATGGCCGCGAAATGCGAAAACACCCGTCTACCTAGATGTAGATGTTAAACAACCCCAGGTGGTCCAAATTACTGGAGTCTCCCCCTACGGCGTGCCTCATAATCAGATCGTAGTTCCGGCGGGTAAAACCCCATAATTTAATTTTTACTTCGTTTTCACTTATTGTCATTACCTAAACTTGGCCATCTGACGACGACAGAAATTTATATTGCTTCCCTAACTATAAGTCGGAACACTGCGATAGATTAACGGTCAGTCACGGTGGTGCAGTCATATCTGTTTCTTCTAATATTGCTTACCGAATAATACATGACCTATCCTTAAGCGTTACTAATTGTGAACCTGCTTGGGTTCAATTCAGTAATTGCTTTCTTTCTCAGGACAGTAAGAATTTCATATTTGGCTGCATTTACCTTTCTGCTCCATCGTCAGTCAACGAATTCTGTACCAATTTTGGTCATATTTTACATAGTGTATCACTAGAAAATAATAATGTTGTTTTATTTGGTGTTATAAATAGTAATTTACTCGATGAAGCATCACCCATCTGTATCAATTATGCTACTTTCTTCCATAGCTACGGATATGATTAATTGACGTTCCCACGCGCGAAGTCTCTAATGGTACAGGCACGCACTCTTAATGCTCATGCTTTTTCTTACCTGTTCCATTCGCCAGAGGCGAAAGTTTTGCCCAACGACAGCAGTAATTACCTTCTGTTCTGACGCTTCCATTGTAATGTGCCACCTTGCCCACCTTCACATACTAAAGATCTTCTGGACAAAGACGGGTTCATGACTTCTGTTGATTATACAAACTTGTCTTATATTAGATCACTAAACAACTTACAGAGAGCTCTTTCACATTTTTTTTTCGGTAATTACATCATACTTACGAAAGTTCACCTCCAAAAGAAATGTAAGGAAACTGACATTTTCTCAAACTCGATGGATCTCACAGCACTTATTAACAGCATTGCCCAAACGAGCTAACTTACACAGGAAAGCTAAATGGCAACCGTTTAACATGAGATTACTTGCCCGATGTAAAGGCTTCTGTAACACTTTTAACTGTAAACTGAAATCAGCTAAACGGTGTTATTTCGAGCAAATAGTTTTACACGTGGCTAATAACACTTGCGCACACACAAAAAAAAGGGAGATTGTCAACTACTTTTTAAACTCAAACACGCGGCTAAACGAGGTTTCGAGAATTTTAATTGATGCAGTAGAGCTCAATTCCCCTGCTAATAAAGCTGAGGCTTTCAGTAGCTTTTTATTTCATAACAGTTTAACTTCTCCTACACAGATCGTCAACATGAATCGACCACCTTATTCATTCTTTTTATTTCCTACAAGGCCAGAAGAAATAGCTGCTTTTACGAGGGTCGTTAAGTCATTTCGGGACTTTTTTAAAAAACAAATAGAACAAACTTGAAAGTGCGGAAAGTGGATTTATTTTTCCACATAACATTCGGGTACAGTTATACACTTAGCGTTTGACAAACGCCTGAAAATGCTTCGGCATAGAAAGATCGATTATTACGATGGAACCATTGTAGGACATCATTCTTCCCTTCATCATCAGTGTTCAAATGCTTTCCTCCAAGGAATTCCTTCAGGTGCCCAAACAAGTGGAAATCACTCTTGCATTGTCACTCATGCAACAAGTGGTCATGCATTGTCTTGCAAAAAGACCACACCCTTTGTGATCAAACCCGTATGTTTCTTCCGTAAACTCTTGTACACATCACGCAGAATGCGGCTGGAATACTCACTGTTGATAGCGACACCGTGTGGTAAAAAATCGACTTGAATGATTCCCTGTTTATACCAGTATACACATCCCATCAGTTTACCAGCAGACGCAGCTGTTCGAAATTTCTTGGAAGGTGGTGATTCCGTATGCTTCCACTGCATCGATGCTTTTTTTTTGCATTCTGGGGTGAAATGGTGAACCCATCCTTCGTCGCATCTCATGACGCGATTCAGAAAATCCTGGCCTTCCCTTTCATGGCGTTCCTTCAGTTCTCTACAGACTTCAACACTTCTCTGTCTGTCAAAAGCAGACAGCTGCTTTGGGACCAGCGTGCGCTCATTTTTCGGAACAACAAATGAGCAAGAATTATTTTGTTCAGTGTTCCTTGCGACAGATTACACACCCTTGAAATTTCACGACAGGTGATGCGACGATTGTCCACGATCAGCTGCTCCACGCGCTGAATCTTCTCAGGAATGAATATTGAGGGCTGTGATCCACCACAATCGCGATCGTCAGTAATAGAGATACGGCCATGTTTGAAATGCTTATACCATTCAAATGTCTTATTGCGACTGAGTGTCACACCACCGTGATGAGCCTGAAGTCTTCTGTAAATTTCAGCAGGTTTTATGCCTTCCTTCACTAAAAACTTCATCACAACGCGCTGTCCACGTAGACGATCACATTGTTGTCCGCCATCTTGAATAACAGTCTATCCAGATGCGCGGAAAATGAGCGCCGTCTACCAGTAACAGGACACAGGTTCCAGTTTCTATTGCATACAAAAGCTCCAGCCTAGGCGTCCATTTAAACTGGGAAAGAAAAAAAGAATGTCCCGGATAGAGTTCAACGACCCTCGTAAAAACAACCTAAAAGGGACAAGCGCTGGAATTGATCAGGTCTGCCCTGCTAACATCAAATTGGGCACCTACTTTCAGACATATTTTCATTTATTATTGATTTATTATTCAAGAATAGTTTATTTTCTTCTATACTTAAGCGTTGCAATGTCACCCAATTATTAAAAAAGCGATAGCTCATTATTACATAACTACAGATCTATTTGCATTCTACCGTTCTTTGAGAAAGTTATTGGGAACCCAATCGAAATACGGCTAACGAAATGCCCTTTTTAAATTCTATATCGTTTCCGCATACCAGTTTGGTTTTCGCCGTGGATACCTCACAGAGCTGCCACTCATTCATCTTAGTGACCAAATAAAAAAAAATAATTGTCGAAGGATTTCTCGCCGCCCCAGTTTTTGTCGATCTAACGCAAGCGTTTGATAGCATAAGTCATAATACCCTATTCGCTAAGCTCGAAGCAACTGGCATTTACGGACCTGCCTTTTCACTACTAAAAAGCTACTTATATAACAGAGTTCAAGTTGTTTCTATTTCTAGTTCTCGCGAACGAGCTACTAACATTGGTGCGCCCTAAGACACTATTCTAGGGCCACTTGTTTTTGGTTTATATTGACGATTTACCTAATTGTCTTCCTTTCCGAAAATACATTCTGTACGTTCATGATACCACTATATCGCCATTCATAAAGATATTTGACCTCTCGTTAATAAGCTAAATTCTGTCTAAGGTGGTGTGATGATAACATGTTTCCTAATATTGTAACTAGGACTAAATTTGCTGTATTCTCTTCCCATCAGCGAAGCAGCATCCATTCCACCTGTCACTTTTGATCCCAACCGCCTTCCTCCAAGTTGATATTCATCTTTCCTTGGCATTCTACTTGATTGTAATTTGAAATATCACAATCATATTGCTCAGATAAAAAGATCATAGCTTACGATATACGCATCTTAAAACACGCCCTTACTTCACACATACCACATTACTCTCACCTTACCACTCTTGTGTCTATTCTTACATTACTTACGGTAGAATGTGTTGGGAAACAACTGGTGATACTTATATGGCGTCTCTCCAGGCTGTTCAGAACCGAGCAATAAGAATGATTACTTGCAATTCAAGCGCTTCTAATGCCAACTGCCTGCTAGAGGCAAATAAAATCCTTACCATTTCTGTACTTACTAAATTCAACCTAAGTATACTTTTCTGTGGATTTTTGAATAATGAGCTACAATCGATCACACTTTCATCATCTAACCTGATAATTTAGAGAACCACCAGATTCGCGTTGAATAATAATTTTCGTTTGCCAAGAATGCAGACTAACTATGGTAAACAGACTGTAGAATTCCTTCCATATCAATATGGAACACTCTTCCTTTCCTAATGAGAAACGCAAGATTTTTACACCAATTTAAAAAAAAACGCACTAAAATGCATTTATTATGAACAGACTAACGAGAACTTTCGCTCTATCGGTTCCTTTGCTCTTTATTTGTTTTTCTTGTTTTTGTGCATAAGCTTTTGGTATTTTCTTCCCATCAAAATGTTTCTTGCGGCCATTAGATATGCTAAACCTTGTTGTTATTTGTAATCAATTATGTATTGATTTCTGTTAACGTTCTTGTTTTCTTGTGTACTACCATATTATATGCTACTGTTGCTTTGACATATTAAGTATCATAACTGTTCTTGTACAGGAGGTCTCGATACAGTCTGACTATGGGACCTTGTTCTGCATATTAAATACTTGCAATGTGACTCAACTTCTAATATTAAATTCTGATTTTGAATGCAAGTGAAGCGCGTGAACATAGTGCAATGTTCTGACAAATTGTTTGAAGAAACGGAGAAATGTAATCATGTGTCATTCATTTCGACATGGCATAACTGCTTATACGGTACCGCAACTAGTTCCACGCTCACACACAACACCAACTGGCACATCTCCTTTATTCTTGATTATGTATCGATTCTGTTGAATACTGGCCAAACTGACCGCGTCGGTTCATCTGGTTACCTCATAGCGTCAGTGACCGAAGGTGACTTTAGAAAGGTGAACTACTAAAAAAATAGAAAGGCAAATCCAAGAAAGAAATTACGCGAGTGATCACCACCATCACCATAAGCTTATTTGTGTCCTGTGCTAGAGATTTTCATTAGCACTTGTCTTGGGCTGGCTGATTTCATCTTATGCCTGCAAACCACCTACATTTATCACACCAACTAATTTCCTGTTGTCCTTCGCTGCACTTGCCTCTCCTTGGCACCCACTGTGCAGCTCTAATAAAGCACCGCTTATCTGCCGCACGCGTTATATGGCCCGCCCAGCTCCATCTTCTCCTTTTAATGTCAACTAAAATTTCGGTAACCCCTGTATGCTGTCTAACCATTGGTACTGTCTTCCAATCTCTGAACGTTATGTTTAATATTTCTGTTCTGAATGTTACCGGTTAATCTCCAAGTCCCTGCTCATTATTCTAATACCCGTAGAACGCACTGAAGGAACCGATTTCAACGATGGTAGTGCCGTGCCGATACTGTTTTCCAAATGCATAGCTTATGCTATCCAACCGACTTTATTTTGGAGTACCTTTCATTTCCCTTGATCATGATCACATTTGACTGAATTACCTTGAAATACGATACTCTAGATGCTGGCTACCAACAGCCAATTCCGTTTTCTTGCTAGGCAATTCACCATTACTTCTTTATGTTAATATTCAACCTTACTCTTTCATTCTGTTGGTTCAGTCATACCATAGCAGTCATGCCTAACGTTTAACACCAATTCCCATAACATAAAAAAGATAGCACACCGTAGTGATATACACGTGAAAATTTTGGCACTAAAAAGCTGGAAAATTATCAGCCAGAAATGATCCTTGTAGCGAAAATCGCATACACCGTGGTTCATAGGTGGTATGCGTAGAAGGTGACATCTATGACATTGGACAATCAGTCAGCAGGTACTGCGTAGGGAAAACTACAAGTTGCATTAAGCACTGGTCCATTGAGTATTAGGCTAATGTCAGTAGAATATGATGGTGGTGTCCAACTTCCAGGCATAGGGATACCATAGAAAGTTCAAGGATACTCATATGTTCATATATATAAGAATCAAGTACGGCGAGAGAGAGAGTCGAGCTAAAAGAAAAAAAAAGAAACAAACATCGTGGTGGGTTATGCGTTCGCATCGCACGACATCCGTTGTTGTCGCACGTGAGAAATTGCAATATTAGAGTAGATGGCTTGGGACATTCAGCACAACCTATAAGTTTGTGCGTCATTGCTTCGTTTTGCTTTTTAGCAGTGTTGAGACATATGCATTTGTCCTCGCGTTTTCCAGATTTATTTATTTGTTAGGAGTTAGCATTGCGTTCAAGTGCTTCACTTGCGTTCGTGTGTTTTCATTTAGGATATATGCACTTTCTTTACGAAGGCGAAGAGCAAAAAGACCATTCAATGTTCATCAGGCTAATAATGGCCTACTAGAAAAGACCAAGGCACGTGCACTTGCATCTCATCTCGCGCTGCTGTATATGTGACTACATCATCATCATCAGTCTGGTTACGCCCACTGCAGGGCAAAGGCCTCTCGCATACTTCTCCAACAACTCCGGTCATGTACTAATTGTGGCCATGTCGTCCCTGCAAACTTCTCAATCTCATCAGCCCACCTAACCTTCTGCCACCCCCTGCTACGCTTCCCTTCCCTTGGAATCCAGTCCGTAACCCTTAATGACCATCGGTTATCTTCCCTCCTCATTACATGTCCGGCCGATGCTCCATTTCTGTTTCTTGATTTCAACTAAGATGTCATTACCTCGCGTTTGTTCCCTCACCCCATCTGCTCTTATCCCTTAACGTTACACTAATCATTCTTTTTTCCATAGCTCATTGGGTCGTCCTCAATTTAAGTAGAACCCTTTTCGTAAGCCTCCAGGCTTCTGCCCCGTAGGAGAGTACTGGTGAGACACAGCTGTTATACACTTTTCTCTTGAGGGATAACGGAAACCTGCTGTTCATGATCTGAGAATGCCTGCCAAACGCATCCCAGCCCATTCTTATTCTTGTGATTATTTCAGCCTGATGATCCGGATCCGCGGTCACTACCTGCCCTAAGTAGATGTATTCCCTTACCACTTCCAGCGCCTCATTACCTATCGTAAACTTCTACTCTCTTCCGACACTTTTGAGCATTACTTTAGTTTTCTGCAGATTAATTTTTAGACCCACTCTTCTTCTTTGCCTATTCAAGTCATTGAGCATGCATTACAATTGGTCCCCCGAGTTACTAAGCAAGGCAATGTCATCAGCGAATCGCAAGGTATTCAAGGTATGTGACTACGTAGGTGAATAATTATCATCGAGGCACGTGCAGCCAGAGGTTTGGAAGCAAGATCTGGGGCGAATACTTTTCGGGCGGATTAATCTTAGGAGGGGACCACGCCGGAACAGTTCGCGTATGCGGCCGAAAGCGTTTCTGGCGCGGTGCCGAGCTCGCCCTCTTCGCGCAGTGGCAGGAGCGCTGTCGGCCGTGTACTTCAAGAAGTCCGGTGCCGAGTCTCGCGAATCTCGGCAGAGAAGAGCAATCCGCGTAAATGTTCACCCGAGAATACGCCCCAGCTTTTGCGCGATGATGACGGAAAAATAAACGAACATATTAGCGACGGCGGCCACGTGCCTTGCTTACTGTCCTGCTGATTCTGTTGCTGTATGACAACTGAGGTAATTATAGACGAGGCAAACACCGATGGAAGTGGCGATGTCATTCCCTCCCGCATAAAGAACGTCGGAAGCCATACATAGTTACGCTGCTAGGAATACCTTGGGAGAATTATGAGGGAGATCATGGCGGCGCTTGACGGTGGACAGAGTAGAACTTCAAGTTTTCGTGTCCCCATCTTTACCTCCGTGCGTCTCACACACGCGTGCGACATCTTTTGATGCGTTAGCATTGCAAGTGTTAAAGTGGAAAGACTATGTATGTATGTATGTGTGTGTGTGTGTGTGTGTGTGTGTGTGTGTGTGTGTGTGTGTGTGTGTGTGTGTGTGTGTGTGTGTGTGTGTGTATGTATGTATGTATGTAATCATAAGCTAACATTAAACAGTAGAGAAATTGTCTGTTGGCTTAGGGTTCTGACTAATACTAAACATCGGGCACCTCTGTTCACCTTCTCGTTTACTATATATATATATATATATATATATATATATATATATATATATATATATATATATATATATATATATATATATATATAGACATACGTATACAGTGCACCTGATGGGCGTCTGCTCCGCAACACCGCCAGTTGCACTTGACTCCCAGAGGAGGGAGGATGTGGGTCGACCGAGCTCAGAAACGGCACACTTTGGAATGTTCTCAACGCGGTTTAAGTCATAGATCCGGGAACTCGAAGAAGAGTGACCCAGTGCTAACGCATGTCTCTCGCATTAACCACTAAATTGCCACTCATTTTTTTTTTCATCGGTGCCGAGAACAAGCGGATGAGATCGACATGGTCGTGTCGTGCACCCATATGTCGGATAAAGAAGATGCTGGTCTCTTGTGCGTCATCACTGGGTCGAGCACGGGAGCCAACGCGGCGGCCCACTGTACGACTTAGGCCGGCATGGTGAGCGCATCGAAGACGCGACGTGTTGCGTCGTGATCTTTCCATTGTTTCTCGGTCTGCCAAGGTAATTGACTGTAGAACGATTGCACGAACACTAAACTTGAGTATGTATGTAACTTGAGTTCAATGCTTCTTGTAGTTTTTAGCAATGAACTGCGAACAAGACGCCATAATCAAATATAACTAGCGTAGCCACAATTATTCTACTTGGCTAATGTTATCACTGCCGAAAATTGCAAACTGGGTGAAGTGGAACTTTACCGGTGAAATAGCGCACGAAGAGCAGGGTACGAATTGGGGTACAGAGATGTTTTCACTTGACGCGGAAGTTACCGAGCGTACCAACTTAATTTTGCTAGTTTTACACGCGATAACGGTGCAACGCAGTGCCAATAACGAGAACATCATAGTCTTGTGCACTATACAGTGTGCTACAACTGTACTTTCCCATGGGTGTGATTAGCATTCTTTGGGAACTTCGCCCAGTTTACGGTATGCTTGTCTGTTTTGTTAATCCGTATCCATCCTTTTTCATGCCAGCTTGGGTCACGAATTCGTCCAAGGTCCACGGAACAGATTTACGGCAGAGCCGACTCTGCCGCGCGTCGCTGCGTTTGTTCGATTCTATTAGTAAAGCAGCGAACCCGCTCGCTCTCATCGCTCACAGACTGTCGCCGTGCTCTCTGCCTCCGGTTGTCACGCTCTCTGCAACAGGTCTTTGCTAGCTCTCCTCCTCACCTGGAGGCTGCTGGCACGAATGCAGAGCACCACGTCGACATTTAACAACGAACCGACAGCTTGAAATTCGGTTTTACACGGGCGAAGGAGCCCGCGTAGCAGACAAGAACGAAGCTGCGTGCTGCCGGAATGCAAAAAAAAAAAGAAAAGAAAAAACGTGCTGTGCTTTGCTCGGTTGTTGTTTGGTAAGTGCTGCAAACTGAAATCCATCGCTACCATCGGATACCGCCTACATATTGGCGCATGCCACGCTATGCAGTTGTCGCAATATGCTGCTTTGTTTCAGCGCTAAATTGAGACTTTCGCTAGTGCATTTACATTTGCTACGTTTTGTTGAACTTGAGGGCGACTTCCGGTCACGCATGTGGTAATGGTTAAGCTAAGTACAGTGGTGGATTAGTGGACGGATCAAGTGTTTTGTTCTTAGGTTCAAGTCCGCGCATCCCTAAGGAGTCTGCGACCCAAGAAACGTAACTGTTTTAGAAGACAAGGATATCTTTATCAATGAAGGACAGTCTGCGCGCGTCACCTAGTGCAGCACTTTGTTTTTGACTAGTACTACTTCGAGTACATTTTTCCGAGAATTCCGTTCGATGAGTGCGTAGAAGAGCTTCTGTCATGGTTATGTACTGCATTATTTAACACGCACGCGAATACGGCAGTTTTGCCGACGAGAAAGCATCCCTGCATGGAAGGCGCCTAGATTAAAAAAGTCGCCCTAGCGCTTCAGAACTTAAACACCCGCTTGGCCGCGTCTTACGTAAACTATCATAACGTCTTTGAAAATCGAAGCACGCACGAGCGGAGTGAAACATAATGTACGCATCGTTAACGTCTACTCCGGCGTGTTTCTGTTCTCACAGGACCAACGTCACTAACAATGTGCACCAACACAGATGTTCACCGACCGGTCTGTAAATCTGTGTCCTCCTGTCGTTCCATTAAGAACGTGTCATAAAGCGGACCGCATAAGCTTAGGCGCCCTAACTATAATGTGAATCCTTTCGTTACAGAGATGGGAGTCCGGTACCTAGGAGTGTTGCCCTCTGTGCAGCAAGTGGCGAACCAGACCGACCCGGCCTCAACCAAGAAACACTCATCAAATCAATGGCTCTCCTGCGTACTATACTCTGTCCAAGGTCTAACGTGTAGAACATCAGGCGGCTGTGCCGAGGGAACAGGTTTCGCTGCCAACCTTCAGACCAACTTGTGTCAGTGATAGACGGTATGTATAGCTCTTCAATGACCTTTTTTCTTCACGCCATCTTGAACATACTGGGCACTCGATATGTGCTGCCAGGCATCATCATCAGCCTATTTTATGTCTACCGCAGGACGAAGGCATGTACTATCGATTTTCAATTACACCCATCCTGTGCCATCCGATTCCAAATAGCGCATGCAAATTTCCCAATTTAATTGCCCCACCTAGTCTTCTACCGTCCTCGACTGCGCTTCCTTCTCTTGGCACCCATTCTGTAACTCTAATGGTCCACCAGTTATCTAACCTACGCATTACGTGGCCGGTCCAACTGCATTTCTTTCCAATAATGTAAATTAAAATATCCGCTTTCCCCGTTTGCTCTCTGATCCATGCCGTTCTCTTCCAGTCTCTTAACGTTATGCCTAACATGCTTCGCTCCGTCGCTCTTTTCGCGGTCCTGAACTTGTTCACGAGCTTCTTTGTCAGTCTCCAAGTTTCTACCCCATATGTTAGCACCGGTTATTAGGTCCTTCGTTACTTGGGATAGATTACCTGCTGGTTGCCTTGGTGCCTTACCTCCCACTTCAAGTACTGCTTCTGAAGCTAGCCTAGTTAGGGTTTCATTCATTACCACTGTCATGTTCATCCATCTGTTGTAAAGCTGCATATTTATTTATTTATTTATTTATTTCAAAGTACCTTACTGGCCCCAAGAGGAGCATTGAGTAAGGGAGGCGTCAATTGAACAAATGACAAGAGAAAACAGATATATGAGCGCTAAAAAATGTGAGAGTTAAAAATGTTTGTAATGATCACAGGCTTCCAAAACAGTGTTAAAAAAACGCTAAATCAATACAAAGAGTTATCGGGAAAGGAATGAAAAGTACATTTCACCCTAACATAAAAGGCGATGTAAGACTTGCGCAAAATAACGTACATAGCGCGAGTACATAAACCAAACAAAATTGAAACCACAAGAACAAGAAAAAGAAAGTCACGTATTATATGACATGACATATGTACAGATGAAGATATTTGTTATGATGAAGACTGTAGGTCCAGTAGTTGTCTAAATTTATCATTGCTCATTTGAGCGACAGTGCTATTAGGAAGCGAATTCCATAACCGAATCGCTCGTGGTAAAGCCGAGGAGTTAAATGCGTTAGTGTTGCCATAAATGCGAGTGAGACTTAAATCATTATAAAGTCGTCGTGATGTGCAAGACGCGCGTTCCAGTGGCAAGTTTGGTGGCTTGATTTGGTGAACATATCTATGGAGCAAGGACAGGAGTGCTATGTCACGTCGGCTACTCAGTGATTGAAGGGAAAGGTCGAGTTTTATTTGAGTAATGCTTGACTGGTAGCTGTAATTTCGGGAAATAAATCGACTAGCTCGGTTTTGGATGGCTTCTATCATGTGGATTAGGTATTCATGGTAGGGAGACCATATAGGGCACGCGAGCTCGAGCTGAGGGCGTACAAATGATACGAATGCTAATTTACGGATGTTAGACGGGCTATTACGCAAGTTGCGGCGAATATACCCAAGAGATTTGGAAGCGTTTGCGCATATGGTTGCAATGTGAAAGGCCCAGGAAAGGCTCGGTGTAAGATTTACGCCTAGATATTTATATGCTGATGCCTGAGATATTATATTTGAGTTCATATAATAGGAAAACCTATGAATATAATACCAGCCTGAATTGGCCTGCTTTTACCATTACTGCGTATAGGTTTGCTTGTTACTTCTTACAGCAGAGCAGCAAGTTGGGCTAGTTGGTAGAAGTTCACCTTGTAATAACGAAGGTTACCGTGCTATAAACACACGGACAACACAAGTAGAAGTGTACAGGAGGCGCGCATCCTGTCCACTTCCACTTCTGTTGTCCATTTGTTTATAGTGCAGCAACCACCCTTATTACAAGGTGAAATGTTGCTTCTTGACCAATTTTGCTCTTACTCTCTTCATATTGAGTTAAATCCTAGACCTCACTAACCTGTGATCACTGCACTTTACCCTACCTAACAATTCTACACCCTGCACTATGCTGGGACCGGGAGAAAGCATGAAATCTATTTCATTTCTTGTTTCACCATTAGGGTTTCACCATTGCACCATTCATTATATTATTTAGTAATGTACTTTAAGGCTCATAGTACATGCCATTAGTCATTGCCATATTCTTATTACACGTAGATTTTACGCACTTTACAGCGACTATTTTTTAGGCCCCTTTACAGCCATGTCACAGCAACTCCATAGACTGCATCACTCCAGTGCGAAATCACTAACACTGGCATGGCGCTCTTTGGCCATACCTGGCCCTTGCGCCAAAAAAACCACACATTCATTCGTTAGGGCTTTTCCATATCCGCTTTCTGTTGCTATGCTTCCTGAAGGCGTTCATTATCCGCAGCTTATTCCGTTTCGCTAATTCTACCAACATCTCTCCTCTAGTGTTCCTAGAACCAATACCGTAGTTTCCAGTTACGTGTTCCCCAGCCTGCTTTTCCCCAATTTTTGCATTGAAGTCACCCATGACTGCAGTATACTGAGTTTGCACTGTTCTCATCCTTAATTCAACATGTTCACTAAACTGACCTATTTTACAATCATCGTGACTGAAGGTTGGGCATAGGTTTGTACTACCTCTATTCTATACTTCTGATTTAGCTTTATTACGACTACTGCTACCTTCTCATTATTGGTGTAGAATTCGTCAATGTTTCTCGCTATGCCCTTATGGATTAGAAGTCCTACCGCGCGTTGCTTCTTATCTGGGAGTCCTCTATAGCAGAGAGCCGTTAGTCAGTAGATTGTACGCCTCACCAGTTGTTCTAACCTCGCTATGGTCAATTATATCCCAGACCTAAGTTAGAATATGCATGCTCTGTCTGGGAAACTCATCAACATAACCTATCTAATACACTGGAATCAATTCAAAACCGTGCAGCCCGGTTTATCTACAATGAATATTCTTATCATGCAAGCGTGTCTGAACTAAAATCCCGTGCCGGTCTTACTAATCTAGAATCGCGACGTCTTATTTCTAGACTGTGTCTTTTTCACAAATTCTATCATTCACCACTCCACATTTCAGCTATATTACCAGCTCATCGTCAGTCCAGCCGCATTAACCACAGCAAAGCCGTGTATCCTCCCCCGGCGCAGACTACCTCTCATCTACGATCATTTTTTGTGAAAACCGCCAGGGACTGGAACGGTCTGTCTGCCGACATCACGCACCACTCCGACACTCATCACTTCAAGGCTGCTCTCAAAACACTGTTTTGTTAAAGCCCATCCCTCATGTAATACCGCATCTCTGGGGCCTTTGAGGTATAATAAATAAATAAATAAATAAATAAATAAATAAATGAATAGACAATGCCTGATGGTTCCTCAGAGTCCTGTTAAGCTAGCATCACTTGAGAGGGTTCGCGTATTGTACATTGCCAGGGTCAGTTTCAATTGGCGGCCTGTCAGGGTCCAGAGATTCTTAGAACCCTGTGCTGGTATGCGCCGCTCTTAACGAACCGTTTTCACGCCAGCTAGGTTGACTGCGTTCTAGCGACTTGGTATCTTGGTCCCCGTCCCACGGACGTGGTAGGCAGCAGTTATTTCGTTCTAAGTCTTGCTGCCCACCCTGTAGACCCGGTGACCAGCTCTTATATTGTGTCTTTCTGCCCATCCTGTGAATCTGGTAGCCACGCGTTCTTGGGAATTGACATGCTACTCTCCACGCAGCGGGCTCGAGGGCCAGCTATTCTATATAGCTAGTATCTTGCTTTCCGTCTGTAGAATCTGGTGGCATCTTGCTGCCTGAACTACGGACCTGCGGCCCAGCTGTTGTGGAAGACCGAGTATCTTGCTGGCCGCTCTGAGGACCATGTGATTGGCAGTTTAGCGGCCTGGTGCCTAGCTTCTCCCCCTGCGGAGCAGCAAGTAGCAGATGCTTGATTCTGTTAGTCCTAGTTACTTTATAAACACGGCAAGATGGGCATGCTGGAAGGTTCAATTCAGGGAAGTGGTGCCTTTCTTTACTTCGTTTCATTCTGCTTGATTTCGCCCATTTCTTTGTATTCAAACACCACCTTCGCAGCAGTAAAAGGCGATATAGGTAGCACCCATATCGCGGCTTGCGTTACCCTAGGCTACTATTTTGCCATTGGCGTCGACAGTGGTTGGACGCGAGATTGCTTACCTGGTTTCCTGAATAGCTTTATCTTACAGTGTCCGAACGCATCTCACAGCTTATTTTTGGAGACACCACGAGGTGATTGAAAAGATGCTGGCTGCTCACTTGTCCCCGTGGGTTTTCGTTGAACCAGTGCAGGGGCGGACAGCTGGGCTACGTGCTTCCCGTCAGACTAGGTGAGTACAATTCTTGCTGCTGCATTGAAGTAGGCACCCTGAATGAACTTTTCGTGTAACAGCTGTACGAGATGTGCATTGCGCGCATTTTGTCTTAGTATGTTTTCATTTTCCTGCTCGCGAAGTAGGCGTATGGATGGTTGGACAATTGCACCACATTGCTATTTCAGTGCAGCACGTTAGCGAATTTCATGTCAACGCGTTCAAAAATTAACCTGTGCGTTCGTTATTGCGGAACGTAATTCAAAACGTTTTGATAGTGTATTCGAGGAATACTGCTTGCATCTTTCTTTGCCGATATTCCGCACTTTCTTTTATTTTTATCGTGGCACCATCGGCGGACAAAAATGCGAATCAGTGATACGCCACGACGAAAAATTTGCGAAGAACAGAAAATTATAGATTTCCAACGCACATGCTGAAACATATTTGAAGCCAAGCTTTCTATTTAAATGCTATAGAACTAGCGGCAGTGACTACAATTGTTTGATTTCGTTCTATGCGACGGCTAAATTCATTCAGTCTTTACGCGCAACCTTCACCTCGTACAAAGTTTATATTCGTGCACTGCACCATTCAGAAGCTATTCTGAAATACGAACACCAAATCAGGCGGGTGCACAGTGGCAGTCGTCTCCGTAGCCATGTCAAGATGATGAAGGCGGTGTCTCATGTTTGTGAAGGGAAGAGTGCTGATGACACGTGCATGCACAGAGAAGTGGGAATCATTTGTAATCGCATGCATTCCGGACATTTGGGGAAATTGCAAACTTGAGCATGCGCGGTTCGGCCGTTTTGCGAAGGTGGTCATTGAGGGTCATGTGCCCTCTGCCGTGGCGGCTACGTGTTTATACCCCTGAGTATCCGAAGAGCGATCGTATCAGTATGGAAAATAACTTTTTTCGGCGTTGGACAACGCACCTGGTTAGAATTAAACAATCGGGTTTGTCTTGCCCATGCTGCGTTATTAGTGAGACGGGTCTATCTTCTAGCATTGTGTTTCTACCCGTGGCCTTTTTCTTATCTCGACGATCCTTGAAAGTTTTCTTTGTGTGCAAAATGACGGTTTTTTTTATTTGTTCAGTTCTCTTTGAAGCTTTCGGAAACTGTATTTTCACCTCTATTGTGCCGTCATACATAAGGAGTCAATCGTGGACACTAGTTATCTTGTTACTTGTTAAAACTTACATATATACTATTAATAATAATCAGCGGCAGATACATTCTAACGACAACATTACGAGATAACGACGCTGACATAACGGCATCATGCTGACTGTCATCGGTGGCGTGACTACTTAACTGGTGTGACAGGAAGATGTTGAAACTCTAAACATGTACAGCTCGTGCGTCGTCATTGGCGATGATGCTTAAGCAGTAGTCTCGGTGAAAGCAGCAGCAGTGTGCCCATTAGAATGTTCGTGGTTGCACACTTCTTATTGAATAGCTTTTCTTGCATCTTCTGCAGGTTTTCGGGGTTGGTCTCTGGTCAATGGTCGGTGGTTGAACTCGGAAAGGAAATTGTTCGTTCGTTCGCTGGTTAAATCATTATTTAGTTTTTGGTTTATTCTGACTTTCGTTCGTTCGTTCGATTTTTCAGTTGTCCCTTCGTTCGCTCGTTCAATGATTCGTTCAGTAAATAGATGGCGCGTTCCTCCGTTTCCTGTTTAGTTTGCCCAATCATTCATTCGTTCGTTCGTTCATTCGTCCCTTTGCAGATTATCGTCGATGGTTTCTGCGCGATTTTTCGCCCTGCGAATGTACTTCAGTCATGCCGCCGACGTCAAAGTAACCATAGCCATCGTATCGCGGTCGTTTCTTAATCTTGTGGTTTTCTTGTTCAGCATGTTGGCGTGATCGTATACGAGCGACGGTCGCCATGTCGTCGTCGGTGTCGTTCCTTATTTCATTGTCCTCATTTTCGTGCGGTCCTTATCACACCCCCGTAGTGGCGATGTCATCACCGCTATTCTGACGTCATAATGAAGTTTCGTCGCAGTCATCACAGCTGCTGCCGTGTCGTCGTTTTGCCGCGGTCGTTTTCGTGACACCAATGTAATATTCTTGTTATCGCTGGCAGTAGAGGATGGCACCTCTTCTGCCGTCACGTTGGGAGTTACAGTATTATGGAGTGGATGACCTAGGCCCTTCTGCACCACCTAAAACTGCGGTTCCTTCGTTTCGTTTCTCCACTCTGATGAGATGCAGTATTTTTCCTCGCCTTTTTCACAATCATTCATTTGTTGATACTTGGCGGTGTGGTTGTGTGCATCGCTTGCGTTTGTCTGTTTTGCTTCTACTGTACATCATTCATTGGCCATCAGACTAATAATGTCATGCAATAGAATACCACGGCCCATACCACTGCACGTCAGGTGGCTTTGCTGTATATGGGACTATGTAACTGGATAACAGTCATCAAGGCGCAGTCAGCCAGTGGTTCGGGAGCAACATATGGGGTGATCACTTTCGGCGGTGATCACCCCGAATGTCTCCGAGCATAACGCCGAAAGCTTTTCTGGCTCTGTGCCAAGCTGGCTATCTGATGGCGTACAGATTAGATTAAGGTTCCATGCTCTAATATCCTTCAGCGTGCTTCTCACATATCTGACCTCTGTCCTTTTTTTTCACCGGGAACAAACGGCACGAGATTGACATGTTCCTATCGTGCACGCACGTGCGGGGCCAAAGACGATGCTGGCCCTTCTTGCGTCATCATCAGGTCACACCTGGGAAGCAGCACTGGGTCGGACAGCAAGAATCAAGCCAGCCAGGTGAGCGCTACGGAGACGTCAAATGTTGCGTAGTGATCTTTCCATTGCCTTTCGCACTGCCAACGCAATTGCACATAAAACGATTTCACATCACTAAACTCGAATACTATTGATTTTGATAACACGACATGAGTGAGGAGGAGTGCGTTGAGATAGGACTAGCCTGTAGCCTGATCTGAGTTTCCGAGGTAACAATTTGTCCAAATTCGTTAATCAATCGTTTAATCTAGTGTCAACTTATGTTCATTGCCAGGGGGCGTGATGTATGCGTGTGTGTGTGTGTGTGTGTGTGTGAAAACATTTATTCGAATGAGGTCCGGAGGCTCGACTTCTTAAGTCAAGGCGGGCCACTCCCACGTTGGCACTGTCAGGCCAAGCCTTTCAGCCACATCATGGGCCCTCTGGACGGCCCTTAGTTGGTCCTGAAATAATGGGCTTTGAATCCTTTTATGCCACTGTGTCCATTCTTCAACGAGGTTGGGGAGAGTCGCGGGGCACCCGCCAGCATATGCCTGATTCCAATGATGCCATTACAATCGTTGCAGTCAATCCTAATCTCCCTCTCTGGATATATTTTATTAATGGTGTACGGTGTGGGATATGTAGCTGTTTGCAATGAGCGCAGATTGACTGCCTCAGCCCTGTTCAGTTTTGAATGTGGCAATGGGAATTGTCTGCGTCCTAAATAGTAGTGTTTGGTAATGTCATTGTATGTTATTAAATGATCTCTAGATTCCCTGGCTTGATGGTGAACGGCTCGGTTGTGACTGTCACGGTTAGCAAGTCCTCGTGCCAAGTCATGAGCAACCTCATTGAGGTTTATCCGAGTCTCGGCCACTTTTCCCATATGCGCAGGAAATTATCGAATTTCAGTTCTCATAATCCCAATGTTTTCAAAAAGTTTCGCTGCAACACCAGCTACGTAGCCCTTATCAAAACACTTTATAGCGGATTTTGAATCACTCTAAATTTAGGCCCACTTATTGCTCCTGATGGCTAGAGCAATTGCCACTTGTTCCGCCATCATGGGGTCCTTGGTAAAAATAGTGATAGCATCTTGCACCTTCCCTTGATAATTTGAGACAATGGCCGTATATGCTTCTTTACCTTTCACCCAGGCTGCATCAACTACAGCTGCCAATTGGTTCTGCTGTTCTATTTCCTGCAAGAGTGCTTTAGCTCTTGCGTTTCTCCTTTCGACATTATATTCTGGATGCGTGTTTCTGGGGAGAGGGTTGGTTCTGATCTTGTTCCGTGATGTATTGAGTTGGTCTCAGTACATGTGCATATGAAAGCGGCTTAATGCATGAATCGATATTCAGGTTTTAAGAGAAGTGAGGGAACGTACGCGCGTAGAGGTTCTAATGAACTCTGGGCTGATATATTTTACCACAACTGATTTGGGCAAATTGGTTTTTCAAATATTTAGGTTAGCATGAGTGTAATTGCGGTTGCTGAGGTAGTGTTGCATGGTTCCAATTTCAGCGTTTGAGAGATTTGTGTGAACAGCAGTGCGTTGCGATTCGAACAGGCTATAGCCTTGCGTTTTTTTCCCTGGTAACTAGTTTGTCCAACTTCCTTTATCAATCATTTAAGTTAGTTTCAGTATTGTGCATATCATCATCGTCATGATCATCATCATAATCGTAATCACCATCACCATCATACGCTTGGTTATGCCCACTGCAGGGCAAAGGCTTCTCCCATACTTCTCAAACTACCCCGGTCATGTGCTAATTGTGGCCATGTTGTCCCTGCAAGGACGGCATGGCCACAATTAGTACATGACCGGGGTTGTTGGAGAAGTATGGGAGAGGCCTTTGCCCTGCAGTGGGCATAACCAGGCTGATGATGATGATGATGATGATGTCCCTGCAAACTTCTGAATCTAATCCGCCGAGCTGACTTTCTGCCGCCCCCTGCTACGCTTCCCTTCTCTTGGAAGCCAGTCCGTAACCCTTAATGACAATTGATTATTTTCCCTCCTCATTACATGTCGTGCTCATGCCCATTTCTTTTATCTTGATTTCTGCTAAGATATCATTAACTCGCGTTTGTTCCCTTACCCAATCTGCTCTTTTATTATCCCTTAACATTCTTCATCCCATAGCTCGTTGCGTCGTCCTCAATTTAAGTAGAACCCCTTTCGTAAGCCTACAGGTTTCTGCGCCGTACGTGAGTATTGGTAAGACGCAGCTGTTATACACTTTTCTCTTAAGGGATGGAGACAACCTGCTGTTCATGATCTGAGAATGCCTGCTAAACGCACGCCATCCCATTCTTATTCTTCTGATTATTTCACTCTCATTATCAGGATCCGCGCGCACTACATGCCCTAAGTAGGTGTATTCCCTTACCACTTCCAGTGCCTCGCTACCTATCGTAAACTGCTGTTCTCTTCCGAGACTGTTAAACATTACTATAGTCTTCTGCAGATTAAGTTTTAGACTCGCCCCTCTGCTTTGCCTCTCCAGGTAAGGGAGCATGCATTGCAATTGGTCCGCTGAGTTACTAAGCAAGGCAATAACATCAGCGAATCGCAAGTTACCAAGATATTCTCCAATAACTCTTAACCCCTAATTCTTCCCAAACGAGGTCTCTGAACACCTCCTGTAAACAGGCTGTGAATACCATTGGAGAAATCGTATCTCCCGGCCTTACGCCTTCCTTTATTGGGATTTTGTTGCTTTCCTTATGGAGGACTGCGGTGGCTGTGAAGACGCTATAGATATCTTTCAGTATTTTTACACCCGGCTCCTCTACACCCTGATTCCGTAATGCCTCCATGACTGCTGAGGTTTCGACTGAATCAAACGCTTTCTCGTAATGAATGAAACCTATATATGAGGGTTTCTTATATTCGGCACATTTCTCTTTCACCTGATTGATAGTGTGAATATGGTTTGTTGTTGAGTAGCCTTTACGGAATCTTGCCTGGTCCTTTGGTTGACAGAAGTCTAAGGTGTTCCTGATTCTACTTGCGATTACCTTAGTAAATACTATGTAGCGCACAGTATAAAGCGGAGTATGTTGCGCAGAGTATAATGTCTATTTCATTTCTAGTCTCGCCATTCAGGCTCCTCCACGTCCACTTTCGGCTATCCCGCTTGCGGAAGAAGGTATTCATTATCCGCATAATATTCTGTTCCGCAAATTCTTTTCCGGAAATTCACGTTAAACTCGAATAGTCCGTCGGGTGTTACAAATGCTGTCTTTTCTCTGTCGTCTTTGTGTACAGGAATTTGCCAGTAACCTGACCGTAAATCGATTGAGGAAAAGGAAGATGCCGCAAAGAGACAGTCGATGGCGTCGTCAATTCGTGGGAGCGGATATACATCTTTCTTAGTAACGGCGTTTAGGCGACGGTAATCAACACAGAACCGCCATGTACCGTCTTTGTCCTTCACCAATATCACGGGGGCTGCCCAAGGACTAGATGATTCTCGAATGACGCCTTTGCATAGCATTTCTTGGACCTGATCGCTGTTTATCTTGCGTTCTGATGGGGACACACGATAGGGTTTTTGTCGGATTGACTGGGCAGCTCCTGTGCTGAGGCGGTGACGAGTTCTGGACGCAGGAATTGATGGCGGGCCATCGTGCTGCGCAAAGTCGAATACCGAGGTATGTTTCGTAAGCAGAGCCATCGCTGCTGAGCACGAGGTCGCGGGATCGAATTCCGGCCACGGCGGCCGCATTTCGATGGGGGCGAAATGCGAAAACACCCGTGTGCTTAGATTTTGGCGCACGTTAAAGAACCCCAGGTGGTCAAAATTTCCGGAGTCCTCCACTACGGCGTGCCTCATAATCAGAAAGTGGTTTTGGCACGTGAAACCCCAAATATTATTATTATTAAGCAGAGCCATCAAAACTCGACGCTCGTGATCGCTCTTCGAGCTCCCGGGGCTCGAGACACTGGTTGCTCCTCCATCGGGGAGTTCTGTAAGTACTGCCATCGATACGGGCGAGTCTTCCTGAAATGTGGCAATCTTTGGGCCTTGAGGTAGCACTGCCGCTTCAGTGGACCAGTTCAGCGCTCACAGCCTCGCGCATCCATTGGTCACTGAGACCACGCAGTGCGGAACTAACACGTTTTTCTTGAGGCAGTTCCGATGTACAGGTTCCACTGCAGCATCGAACGAGATAGGAGTCGGAGATGAACAGGCGACGGCAACACGCATTGCGGATAAGGCGGGCACAATTGTATCCTCAGACACGCACAACACACTCTCCGGGCAAGCTTCACCTTCAAAGATTACAGGTGAAACACTGGTGTCGACACTGAGTTATCCCGTGCGGCAGTCAACATTCGCATCACACAATTGCAAAAAGTCAATCCCCAGAATCACGTCATTTGAGGAGCGAAGAAGAACAGTAAACTCTGCACTAAAAACTTTCCCAACCAAAGACACATCCACGTTACACACACCAACCGGGTATAATGATTCACCGCTGACTCCACGGTAACTTGTCCACTGGTCCAACCGAAACATAACCTTGCATCCCAGAAGGCCCTTAAACCCCACACTCATGACCGAGACAGTTGCTCCCGTGTCGACTAAAGCCATTGTAGAGACCCCATCAATCATGGTTCATGACAGCTTGTGACAATATGGTTACAGAAAACGGCTGTAGCTCTTGTTTTCATCGAAAATATTCCGAAACAAATTATATGACAAATAGCCGCTTCTTTTATCTTCTTTTCGTGATTACATAGTTCACTGTGAAGTTGTAAATATTCTAGGATTCCCTTCTGCCATGCAGCGGCGCTTACACATGTCACTATTTCGTAACATGAGATTAAATCACTCCATAGTTAAAAGGCGTATTTCTTGTCTGTGTCCTGTAATAATAATAATAATAATATACATAAATTATGCGTCGATTGATGGAAAAGACACCACAGCTTCGCTGCTCGTCCTTCTTCACATAGTGGAAGGGCTGATGACTCATTTATTTTTTGCGATTTATGCATAAAACCGCACAACTCGCCGTCATGACGATCCGGCTTTGCGGACGCGCACAAGATCCCGAAAGAAAGGAACAACACCCGCAATGCGCCAGGCTGTGAGTGCATGCTAATGAGCGTGCAGCGTGAGTTTTGCCCACATAACCCTTCAGCGCGTATCCGAAGACCACGTGACCGACTCATAGGGACGCAGGCAGGAGAAGTCTATTATTCACCGAGTTATTATTTAAAATGAAGCTGAGGCACTTTTAGAAGAAGTGAACTTTGAGCGAGTCGTTATAGCTTTCTATCCTGAATACAAAAATAGCTGTTTAGCAGGCCATAATATTAATAATAATACGTCGCAAGTAGCTTTAAGTAAAACGAGTAGCAGTGGTCGTGGTTAATGGTGCGTAGAGATTGACGGGGTATGATTGGCGAACTCGATCTTAACGTCGTCGGGGGCATCACCAGGGCGAATAATTCAAATGTGGCGCGAAACCTACTGGTTTGGGTCCTGCGGGATCAGAAATGCTGCACATTTTGCCTTTAAAGTGGAGTTTGTCTTCCGCATCCGTACTGGAATTAGTAAACAGTGAATGAGATTGTGGTAGTTTGGCAACCACAGTGCAAAGAAGCATGGTGCAAGGATGCGCGGAGCACTGGGCAAATTTGATCCTTGGGAAACGCCTATTGCTGCTATTTTATTTAGTCTTAGCTAAGCCCTGTGTGTTCTGCGGGAGCAGATTGGGCGGTAAATGTCTGTAAAGAGACGTAGCAGAATTCTCCGCAAGCTTCACCACAATTCACTGTATGTTTTCTTTTGTAGTACTGTGGTTGCCGTGCACAGCGTGGTGGTGCCGTCGTCGTTACTGTATTTTAGTGTCCTAGTTATTGCGGTGTCTTCGTCACCCCTCTGTAGTAGTGTACATATCAGGGCTGTCAGGTTGGCGTCATAGTGAAGCTTCGTACTTATCATCACCGTTGTCGCCGGCTCATCTTGCCGCGGTCGTCCTTGTGACAAAATCGCTGGGTTTGTGCTATCACTGCCACCATCGCGTCCTGCTCGTTTCTGTCAAGTCGTTTTTATCTTTGACTTGTGTGGTCATTGTCGTACCATCGTCTTTTCATCGTCTCTCGATCTCACACGCAATCACGCACATAATCACACGGGTACGCACACATGGACACGCAGCCGTATACACAATAGTTCGCCTTACAAGGAGGGTGCATTATCTCCCAGTATGGTGAAGAACTGTAGTTAGAGGCAGGCCCACACAGTGGAGGATAGCGCAACCGTGACGTAAGGCACCTCAACAATGCAGACTTAGCAAGTCACATATACATATGCCACAGGTTGCGTAATTGTTTAGACATATGTACATTTTACTCAGGCTGTTTTGATAGTATCGCCATATTAAAGCTGTGAAAACGTTATGGCTTGGAGTCGATAGTAATATACATGTGCAGGCAGTGCCAAAATAAAGGAATAAAGGCGGCGGTGCCATTGCATTACCCACTTCTAAGCCTGAATTTTTCGTTTCCGAAGCTGTCGTTGTCGGCCGCTGTTTGTTCGGCGATCGTCTTCGTGGTGCTGTCTCACCACTTTGCTTCCTTGAACGGCGCTGAATCATCCACACAGGGTGAATCTGCGACTGCGTGGCGAAATCGGGGTCTGCTGCTGGCATAGGCATAATAACCACTGGATTTCGCTGCTATCGCGGCGCGCCCTATAAAAAAGTCGACATCGACGAAGTGTCTTGACTTGCAGCAGCGTCATTGAATGACTTACATCTAAGCCTGAATCCTCTGTTTGCAGGTATACTCCTGCGTTGACATACTTTTCTTTTTCATTTTCAGCTACTGCTGCTGCTAGCGCAGCCATTAACCCTGCCTTCTAAGAATTATTTTCTACCTTAGTCTGTGTTTAATACTCATACCAAGCCGACGAATGCAGAACAGTCTAGAAAAAATGAGGGGCTGGAAGAAAAGATTAGCAACATGGCTAAAAGCACGCATGAACTCGTCTTTGGTAAGATCTTCCTGAGAATGAAGGAGTCTGGCATTGATTGTGTTGAGCTGAAAAACAAAGTTGATTCCTTGAATACAAGAGCTGAGCATTTGAACGGACTTGTATAAGAACTAAGCAGTCAAAATGCTACGCTAATCGTTGAGAACAAGCAACTGATATCTCAGAACCAGTCATTGACTCGAAAGGTTGCGGTTAAATAGTACTCTCGCCTTGGCATTGTTGAGATGAAGGGTGTTTTCTGCTCCCAAGGGGATGACTGTGTTACAATAATGAAAACGGTAGTGGACTTAATTGCCTGTCCCGTATCGCCTAGCAATCTGGATATTGTTCATCGCGTACCCACCTGATATAATGACAAGAAAAATATCATGGCTACATTTGGTTCTACAACTAATGGGAAATTGAAAAGCGCTGCTAAATTGGAGGCTTAGAAACAACACTGGACAAAGCGCTTGTCTTGTGTTGTCCAAACTCTGTCTTAGCGACATAGAACTGTCTGGCTCTTTCAACGCCCCCGTTTTCGTAAATGAGCATCTGATCTCATATTACAAGGCTCACCTTTCCAAAGCTCTAAGTTTGATGAAAGAAACTGGATAATTCTTTGGGCGGAAAACTGCCAAATTAAGGCCAGGAAGACTACTAGCACCAAAGCTCTGCGCATTCGAGATGAATCTGACCTAACTACAATAGACTAGAGGTCATTGTTCACCCACTTGACATCACAATTATGGCTTCTCTACCTAAACCCGATTAAGGGAATTCCTTTTTAAGCAGATTTCATTTGATCATTCATTTTGACGCGAGGAGTCTTCGCATGCACTTCAACGCAATCGGCAGTTTCCGCGCTTCGCTAACTTTGTCGCTCTCTGCCTTTCCCGGTTGCTCAGTGGCTGTGGTGTTGGGTTGCTAAACACAAGGTCGCGGGATCAAATCCTAACCATGGCGGACATGGCCGCGAAATGCGAAAACACCCGTCTACTTAGATGTAGATGTTAAACAACCCCAGGTGGTCCAAATTACTGGAGTCTCCCACTACGGCGTGCCTCATAATCAGGTCGTAGTTCCGGCGGGTAAAACCCCATAATTTAATTTCTACTTCGTTTTCACTTATTGTCATTACCTAAACTTGGTCATCTGACGACGACAAAAATAACTAAAAGTCGGAACACTGCAATAGATTAACAGTCAGTCACGTTGGTGCAATCATATATGTTTCTTCTAATATTGCTTACCGAATAATACATGACCTATCCTTAAGGGTTACTAATTGCGAATCTGCTTGGGTTCAATTCAGTAATTGCTTTCTTTCTCAGGAGAGTAAGAATTTCATATTTGGCTGCATTTACCTTTCTGCTCCATCGTCAGTCAACGAATTCTGTACCAATTTTGGTCATATTTTACATACTGTATCACTTGAAAATAAAAATGTTGTTATAATTGGTGTTATAAATAGTAATTTACTCGATGAAGCATCACCGATCTGTATCAACTATGCTACTTTCTTCCATAGTTACGGATATGATTAATTGACGTTCCCACGCGCGAAGTCTCTAATGGTACAGGCACTCACTCTTAATGCTCATGCTTTTTCTTACCTGTTCCATTCACCAGAGGCGAAAGTTTTGCCCATCGACAGCAGTAATTACCTTCTGTTCTGACGCTTCCATTGTGATGTGCCACCTTGCCCACCTTCACATACTAAAAATCTTCTGAACAAAGACGGGTTCATGACTGCTGTTTATTATACAAACTTGTCTTATATTAGATTACTAAACAACTTACAGAGAGCTCTTTCACATTTTTTTTCGCTAATTATATCATAATTACGAAAGTTCACCTCCAAAAGAAATGTAAGGAAAGTGTGACATTTTCTCAAACTCAATGGATCTCACAGCAGTTATTAACAGCACTGCCCAAACGAGCTAACCTACGCAGGAAAGCTAAATGGCAACCGTTTAACATGAGCTGACTTGCCCGATGTAAACGCTTCTGTAACACTTTTAACTGTAAACTGAAATCAGCTAAACGGTGTTATTTCGAGCAAATAGTTTTACAGGTGGCTAATAACACTTGCACACACACAAAAAAAGGGAGATTGTCAGCTCCTATTTAAACTCAAACATGCGACTAAACCAGGTTTCGAGAATTTTAATTGATGCAGTAGAGCTCGATTCCCCTGCTGATATAGCTGAGGCTTTTTAGTAGCTTTTTATTTCATAACAGTTTCACTTCTCATACACAGATCATCAACATGAATCGACCACCTTATTCATTCTTTTTATTTCCTACAAGGCCAGAAGAAATAGCTACTGTTACGAGGGTCGTTAAGTCAATTCGGGACTTTTTTTAAAAACAAATAGAACAAACTTGAAAGTGCGGAAAGTGGATTTATTTTTCCACATAACATTCGGGTACAGTTATACACTTAGCGTTTAACAAACGCCTGAAAATGCTTCGGCATAGAAAGATCGATTATTACGATGGAACCATTGTAGGACATCATCCTTCATTTCATCATCAGTGTTCAAATGTTTTCCTCCAAGGAATTCCTTCAGGTGCCCAAACAGGTGGAAATCACTTGTTGCTAAGTCAGGACTATAGAGGGGGGAGGGGTCTGTGGTAACATCTGCCGGCCGAGTTCCTGGATTGTTTGGAATGTGTGTTGATGGGGGTATGCGGTCATGCATTGTCTTGCAAAAAGACCACACCCTTTGTGATCAAACCCGTACGTTTCTTCCGTAAATTCTTGTGCACATCACGCAGAATGCGGCTGGAATACTCACTGTTGATAGCGACACCGCGTGGTAAAAAATCGACTTGAATGATTCCCTGTTTATACCAGAATACACATCCCATCACTTTACCAGCAGACGCAGCTGTTCGAAATTTCTTGGAAGGTGGTGATTTCGTATGCTTCCACTGCATCGATGCTCTTTTGGATTATGGGGTGAAATGGTGAACCCATCTTTCGTCACATCTCATGACGCGATTCAGAAAATCCTGGCCTTCCCTTTCATAGCGTTCCTTCAGTTCTCTACAGACTTCAACTCTTCTCTGTCTGTCAAAAGCAGACAGCTGCTTTGGGACCCAGCGTGCGCTCATTTTTCGGAACAACAAATGAGCATGAATTATTTTATTCAGTGTTGCTAACGACAGATTACACACCCTTGAAATTTCACGACAGGTTATGCGACGATTGTCCACGATCAGCTGCTCCACGCGCTGAATCTTCTCAGGAATGAATATTGTGGGCTGTGATCCACCACAATCGCGATCGTCAGTAATAGAGATACGGCCATGTTTGAAATGCTTATACCATTCAAATGTCTTACTGCGACTGAGTGTCACACCACCGTAATGAGCCTGCAGTCTTCTGTAAATTTCAGCAGGTTTTATGCCTTCCTTCACTAAAAACTTTATCACAACACGCTGTTCCACGTAGACGTTCACACTGTTGTCCGCCATCTTGAATAACAGTCTATCCAGATGCGCGGGAAATGAGCGCCGTCTACCTGTAACAGGACACAGGTTCCAGTTTCTATTGCATACAAAAGCTCCAGCCTAGGCGTCCATTTAAACTGGGAAAGAAAAAAAAGTCCCCGATAGAGTTCAACGACCCTCGTAAAAACAACCTAAAAGGGACAAGCGCTGGAATTGATCAGGTCTGCCCTGCTAACATTAAATTGGGCACCTACTTTCAGACATATTTTCATTTATTATTGATTTATTATTCAAGAATGGTTTATTTTCTTCTATACTTAAGCGTTGCAATGTCACCCAATTATTAAAAAAGCGATAGCTCATTATTACATAACTACAGATCTATTTGCATTCTACCGTTCTTTGAGAAAGTTATTGGGAACCCAATTGAAATACGGCTAACGAAATGCCTTTTTTAAATTCTATATCGTTTCCGCATACCAGTTTGGTTTTCGCCGTGGATACCTCACAGAGCTGGCACTCATTCATCTTAGTGACCAAATAAAAAATGTAATTGTCGAAGGATTTCTCGCCGCCTCAGTTTTTATCGATCTAACACAAGCGTTTGATAGCATTAGTCATAATATCCTATTCGCTAAGCTCGAAGCAACTGGCATTTACGGACCTGCCTTTTCACTACTAAAAAGCTACTTATATAACAGAGTTCAAGTTGTTTCTATTTCTAGTTCTCGTGAACGAACTACTAACATTGGTGCGCCCTAAGACACTATCCTAGGACCACTTGTTTTTGGTTTATATTAACGATTTACCTAATTGTCTTCCTTTCCGAAAATACATTTTATACGTTCATGATACCACTATATCGCCATTCATAAAGATATTTCACCTCTCGTTAATAAGCTAAATTCTGTCTAAGGTGGTGTGATGATAACATGTTACCTAATATTGTAACTAGGACTAAATTTGCTGTATTCTCTTCCCATCAGCGAAGCAGCATCCGTTCCACCTGTCACTTTTGATCCCAACTGCCTTCCTCCAAGTTGATATTCATCTTTCCTTGGCATTCTACTTGATTGTAATTTGAAATATCACAATCATATTGCTCAGATAAAAAGATGATAGCTTACGATATACGCATCTTAAAACACGCCCTTACTTCACACATACCACATTACTCTCACCTTACCACTCTTGTGTCCATTCTTACTTTACTTACGGTAGAATGTGTTGGGAAACAACTGGTGATACTTATATGGCGTCTCTCCAGGCTGTTCAGAACCGAGCAATAAGAATGATTACTTGCAGTTCAAGCGCTTCTAATACCAACTGCCTGCTAGACGAAAATAAAATCCTTACCATTTCTGTACTTACTAAATACAACCTAAGTAAACTTTTCTGCGGATTTTTGAATAATGAGCTACAATCGATCACACTTTAACCATCTAACCTGATAATTTATAAAACCACCAGATTCGCGTTGAATAATAATTTTCGTTTGCCAAGAATGCACACTAACTATGGTAAACAGACTGTAGAATTCCTTCCATATCAATATGGAACACTCTTCCTTTCATAATGAGAAACGCAAGATTTTTACACCTATTTAAAAAAAAGCAATAAAATGCATTTATTATTGACAGACTAACGAGCAAATTCACTGTATCGGTTCTTTTGCTCTTTCTTTGTTTTTCTTGTTTTTGTGCATAAGCTTGCATAAGCATGCATAAGCATAAGCGTGGTATTTTCTTTCCATAGAATGTTCATTGCAGCCATTAGATATACTAAACCTTGTTGTTATTTGTAGTCAATTCTGTATTGATTTCTGTTAACGTTCTTGTTGCTTGTGTACTACCTCCTCATGTGCTACAGTTGCTTTGAGATGTTATCATAACTGTTCTTGTACAGGAGGTCACGATGCAGTCCGACTATGGGACCTCGTTCTGTATATTAAATACTTGCAATGTGACTCAACTTCAAATATAAATTCTGATTTTGAATGCAAGTGAAGCACGCGAACATAGTACAATATTCTGACAAATTATTTGAAGAAACGGAGAAATGTAATCCTGTGTCGTTCATTTCGAGATGGCATAACTGCTTATACGGTACCGTAACTAGTTCCACATTCACACACGACAATACTAACTGGCACATCTCCGTTATTCTTGATTATGTATCGATTTTGTTGAATACTGGCCAAACTGACCGCGTCGGTTCATCTGGTTACCTCATAGCGTCAGTGACCGACGGTGACTTTACAAAGGTGAACTACTAAAAATAGAAAGGGAAATCCAAGAAAGAAATTACGCGAGTCATCACCACCATCACCATAAGCTTATTTATGTCCTGTGCAAGAGATTTTCATTAGCACTTGTTTTGGGCTGGCTGATTTCATCTTATGCCTGCAAACCACCTACATTTATCACACCAACTAATTTCCTGTTGTCCTTCGCTGCACTTGCCTCTCCTTGGCACCCATTGTGCAGCTCTAATAAAGCACCGCTTATCTGCCGCACGCGTTATATTGCCCGCCCAGCTCCATCTTTTCCTTTTAATGTCAACTAAAATTTCGGTAACCCCTGTATGCTGACTAACCATTGGTACTGTCTTCCAATCTCTGAACGTTATGTTTAATATTTCTGTTCTGAATGTTACCGGTTAATCTCCAAGTCCCTGCTCATTATTCTAATACCCGTAGAACGCACTGAAGGAACCGATTTCAACGATGGTAGTGCCGTGCCGATACTGTTTTCCAAATGCATAGCTTATGCTATCCAACCGACTTTATTTTGGAGTACCTTTCATTTCCCTTGATCATGATCACATTTGACTAAATTACCTTGAAATACGATACTCTAGATGCTGGCTACCAACAGCCAATTCCGATTTCTTGCTAGGAAATTCACCATTACTTCTTTATGTTAATATCCAACCCTACTCTTTCATTCTGTTGGTTCAGTCATACCATAGCAGTCATGCCTAACGTTTAACACCAATTCCCATAACATAAAAAAGATAGCACACCGTAGTCATATACACGTGAAAATTTTGGCACTAAAAAGCTGGAAGATTATCACCCAGAAATGATCCTTGTAGCGAAAATCGCATACACCGTGGTTCATAGGTGGTATGCGTGGAAGTTGACATCTATGACATTGGACAATCAGTCAGCAGATACTGCGTAGGGAAAACTGCAAGTTGCATTAAGCACTGGTCCATTGAGTATAAAGGTAATGTCAGTAGAATATGATGGTGGTGTCCAACTTCCAGGCATAGGGATACCATAGAAAGTTCAAGGGTACTCATATGTTCATATTTATAAGAATCAAGTACGGCGAGAGAGAGAGTCGAGCTAAAAGGAAAAAAAAAACATCGTGGTGGGTTATGCGTTCGCATCGCACGACATCCGTTGTTGTCGCACGTGAGAAATTGCAATATTAGAGTGGATGGCTTGGGACATTCAGCACAACCTATAAGTTTGAGCGTCATTGCTTCGTTTTGCTTTTTACCAGTGTTGAGACGTATGCATTTATCCTCGCGTTTTCCAGATTAATTTATTTATTAGGAGTGGGCATTGCGTTCACTTGCTTCACTTGCGTTCGTGTGTTTTCATTTAGGATATATGCAATTTTTTTACGAAGGCGAAGAGCACAAAGACCATTCGATGTTCATCAGGGTAATAATGGCCTACTGGAAAAGACCAAGGCACGTGCACTTGCATCTCAGCTCGCGCTGCTGTATATGTGACTACATCATCATCATCAGTCTGGTTCCGCCCACTGCAGGGCAAAGGCCTCTCCCATACTTCTCCAACAACCCCGGTTATGTACTAATTGTGGCCATGTCGTCCCTGCAAACTTCTCAATCTCATCAGCCCACCTAACCTTCTGCCACGCCCTGCTACGTTTCCCTTCCCTTGGAATCCAGTCCGTAACCCTTAATGACCATCGGTTATCTTCCCTCCTCGTTACATGTCCGGCCGATGCACCATTTCTGTTTCTTGATTTCAACTAAGATGTCATTACCACGCGTTTGTTCCCTCACCCAATCCGCTCTTATCCCTTAACGTTACACTAATCATTCTTCTTTCCATAGCTCATTGGATCGTCCTCAATTTAAGTAGAATCCTTTTCGTAAGCCTCCAGGCTTCTGCCCCGTAGGTGAGTACTGGTGAGACACAGCTATTATACACTTTTCTCTTGAGGGATAACGGAAACCTGCTGTTCGTGATCTGAAAATGCCTGCCAAACGCATCCCAGCCCGTTCTTATTCTTCTGATTATTTCAGTCTCATGATCCGGATCCGCGGTCACTACCTGCCCTAAGTAGATGTATTCCCTTACCACTTCGGGCGCCTCATTACCTATCGTAAACTTCTATTCTCTTCCGACACTTTTGAGCATTACTTTAGTTTTCTGCAGATTAATTTTTAGACCCACTCTTCTGCTTTGCCTATTCAGGTCATTGAGCATGCATTACAATTGGTCCCCCGAGTTACTAAGCAAGGCAATGTCATCAGCGAATCGCAAGGTATTCAAGGTATGTGACTACGTAGGTGACTAATTATCATCGAGGCACGTGCAGCCAGAGGTTTGGAAGCAAGATCTGGGGCGAATACTTTTCGGGTGGATTATTCTTAGGGGGCGACCACGCCGGAACAGTTCGCGTATGCGGCCGAAAGCGTTTCTGGCGCGGTGCCGAGCTTGCCCTCTTCGCGCAGTGGCAGGAGTGCTGTCGGCCGTATACTTCAAGAAGTCCGGTGCCGAGTCTCGCGAATCTCGGCAGAGAAGAGCAATCCGCGTAAATGTTCACCCGAGAATACGCCCCAGCTTTTGCGCGATGATGACGGAAAAATAAACGAACATGTTAGCGACGGCGGCCACGTGCCTTGCTTACTGTCCTGCTGATTCTGTTGCTGTATGACAACTGAGGTAAATATAGACGAGGCAAACACCGATAGAAGTGGCGATGTCATTCCCTCCCGCATAAAGAACGTCGGAAGCCATGCATAGTTACACTGCTAGGAATACCTTGGGAGAATTATGAGGGAGATCATGGCGGCGCTTGACGGTGGACAGAGTAGAACTTCAAGTTTTCGTGTCCCCATCTTTACCTGCGTGCTTCTCACACACGCGTGCGACATCTTTAGATGCGTTAGCATTGCAACTGTTGAAGTGGAAAGAATGTATGTATGTATGGATGTATGTATGTATGTATGTATGTATGTATGTATGTATGTATGTATGTGTGTGTGTGTGTGTGTGTGTGTGTGTGTGTGTGTGTGTGTGTGTGTGCGTGCGTGCGTGCGTGCGTGCGTGCGTGTGTGTGTGTGTGTGTGTGTGTGTGTGTGCATGTATGTATGTATGTATGTATGTATGTATAATCATAAGCTAACATTCAACAGTAGAGAAATTGTCTGTTGGCTTAGGATTGTGACCAATACTAAACATCGGGCCCCTCTGTTCACCTTCTCGTTTACTACACACAAATATATATATATATATATATATATATATATATATATATATATATATATATATATATATATATAGACATACGTATACAGTGCAGCTGATGGGCGCCTGCTCCGCAACACCGCCAGTTGCACTTGACTCCCAGAGGAGGGAGGATGTGGGTCGACCGAGCTCAGAAACGGCACACTTTGGAATGTTCTCAACGCGGTTTAAGTCATAGATCCGGGAACTCGAAGAAGAGTGACCCAGTGCTAACGCATGTCTCTCGCATTAACCACTAAATTGACACTCATTTTTTTTTTATCGGTGCCGAGAACAAGCGGCTGAGATCGACATGGTCGTGTCTTGCACCCATATGTCGGGCAAAGAAGATGCTGGTCTCTCGTGCGTCATCACTGGGTCGAGCACGGGAGCCAACGCGGCGGCCCACTGTACGACTTAGGCCGGCATGGTGAGCGCATCGAAGACGCGACGTGTTGCGTCGTGATCTTTCCATTGTTTCTCGGTCTGCCAAGGTAATTCACTGTAGAACGATTGCACGAACACTAAACTTGAGTATGTATGTAACTTGAGTTCAATGCTGCTTGTAATTTTTAGCAATGAACTGTGAACAAGACGCCATAATCAAATATAACTAGCGTAGCCACAATTATTCTACTTGGCTAACGTTATCACTGCCGAAAATTGCAAACTGGGTGAAGTGGAACTTTACCGGTGAAGTAGCGCACGAAGAGCAGGGCACGAATTGGGGTACAGAGATGTTTTCACTTGACTCGGAAGTTACCGAGCCTACCAACTTAATACTGCTAGTTTTACACGCGATAACGGTGCAACGCAGTGCCAATAACGAGAACATCATAGTCTTGTGCACTATACAGTGTGCTACAACTGTACTTTCCCATGGGTGTGATTAGCATTCTTTGGGAACTTCGCCCAGTTTACGGTATGCTTGTCTGTTTTGTTAATCCGTATCCATCCTTTTTCATGCCAGCTTGGGTCACGAATTCGTCCAAGGTCCACGGAACAGATATACGGCAGAGCCGACTCTGCCGCGCGTCGCTGCGTTTGTTCTATTCTATTAGTAACGCAGCGAACCCGCTCGCTCTCATCGCTCACAGACTGTCGCCGTGCTCTCTGCCTCCGGTTGTCACGCTCTCTGCAACAGGTCTTTGCTAGCTCTCCTCCTCACCTGGAGGCTGCTGGCACGAATGCAGAGCACCACGTCGACATTTAACAACGAACCGTCAGCTTGAAATTCGGTTTTACACGGGCGAAGGAGCCCGCGTAGCAGACAGGAACGAAGCTGCGTGCTGCCGGAATGCAAAAAAAAAAAAAAAAGAGAAGAAAAAACGTGCTGTGCTTTGCTCGGTTGTTGTTTGGTAAGTGCTGCAAACTGAAATCCATCGCTACCATCGGATACCGCCTACATATTGGCGTATGCCACGCTATGCAGTTGTCGCAATATACTGCTTTGTTTCAGCGCTAAATTGAGACTTTCGCTAGTGCATTTACATTTTTCTACGTTTTGTTGAACTTGAGGGCGACTTCCAGTCACGCATGTGGTAATGCTTAAGCTAAGTACAGTGGTGGATTAGTGGACGGATCAAGTGTTTTGTTCTTAGGTTCAAGTCCGCGCGTCCCTAAGGGGTCTGCGACCCAAGAAACGTAACTGTTTTAGAACACAAAGATATCTTTATCAATGAAGGACAGTCTGCGCGCGTCACCTAGTGCAGCACTTGGTTTTTGACAAGTACTACTTCGAGTACATTTTTCCGAGAATTCCGTTCGAAGAGCGCGTAGAAGAGCTTCTGTCATGGTTATATACTGCATTATTTAATACGCACGCGAATACGGCAGTTTTGCCGACGAGGAAGCATCCCTGCATGGAAGGCGCCTAGATTAAAAAAGTCACCCAAGCGCTTCAGAACTTAAACACCCGCTTGGCCGCGTCTTACGTAAACTATCATAACGTCTTTGAAAATCGAAGCACGCACGAGCGGAGTGAAACATAATGTACCCATCGTTAACGTCTACTCCGGCGTGTTTCTGTTCTCGCAGGACCAACGTCACTAACAATGTGCACCAACACAGATTTTCGCCGACCGGTCAGTAAATCTGTGTTCTCCTGTCGTTCCATTAAGAACGTGTCATAAAGCGGACCGCATAAGCTTAGGCGCCCTAACTATAATGTGAATCCTTTCGTTACAGAGATGGGAGTCCAGTACCTAGGAGTGTTGCCCTCTGTGCAGCAAGTGGCGAACCAGACCGACCCGGCCTCAACCAAGAAACACTCATCAAATCAACGGCTCTCCTGCGTACTATACTCTGTCCAAGGTCTAACGTGTAGAACATCAGGCGGCTGTGCCGAGGGAACAGGTTTCGCTGCCAACCTTCAGACCAACTTGTGTCAGTGATGGACGGTATGTTTAGCTCTTCAATGACCTTTTTTCTTCACGCCTTCTCCCACATACCGGGCACTCGATATGTGCTGCTAGGCATCATCATCAGCCTATTTTATGTCTACCGCAGGACGAAGGCATGTACACGCGATTTTCAATTACACCTATCCTGCGCCATTCGATTCCAAATAGCGCATGCAAATTTCCCAATTTAATTGCCCCACCTAGTCTTCTACCGTCCTCGACTGTGCTTCCTTCTCTTGGCACCCATTCTGTAACTCTAATGCTCCACCAGTTATCTAACCTACGCATTACGTGGCCGGTCCAACTGCATTTCTTTCCAATAATGTAAATTAAAATATCCGCTTTCCCCGTTTGCTCTCTGATCCATGCCATTCTCTTCCAGTCTCTCAACGTTATCCTTAACATGCTTTGCTCCATCGCTCTTTTCGCGGTCCGGAACTTGTTCACGAGCTTCTTCGTCAGTCTCCAAGTTTCTACCCCATATGTTAGCACCGGTTATTAGGTCCTTCGTTACTTGGGATAGATTACCTGCTGGTTGCCTTGGTGCCTTACCTCCCACTTCAAGTACTGCTTCTGAAGCTAACCTAGTTAGGGTTTCATTCATTACCACTGTCATGTTCATCCATCTGTTGTAAGGCTGCATATTTGTTTGCAAGTACCAGCCTGAATTGGCCTGCTTTTACCCTTACTGCGTATAGGTTTGCCTGTTACTTCTTACAGCAGAGCAGCAAGTTGGGCTAGTTGGTAGAAGTTCACCTTGTAATAACGAAGGTTACCGTGCTATAAACACACGGACAACACAAGTAGAAGTGTACAGGAGGCGCGCATCCTGTCCACTTCCACTTCTGTTGTCCATGTGTTTATAGTGCAGCAACCACCCTTATTACAAGGTGAAATGTTCCTTCTTGACCACTTTTACTCTTACTCTCTTCATATTGAGTTAAATCCTAGAACTCACTAAGCTATGATCACTGCACTTTACCATACCTAACAATTCTACACCCTGCACTATGCTGGGACCGAGAGAAAGCATGAAATCTATTTCATTTCTTGTTTCACCATTAGGGTTTCAGCATTTCACCATTCATCATATTATTTAGTAATGTACTTTAAGGCTCATAGTACATGCCATTAGACATCGCCATATTCTTATTACACGTAGATTTTACGCACTTTACAGTTACTATTTTTTAGGCCCCTTTACAGCCAAGTCAGAGCAACTCCATAGACTGCATCACTCCAGTGCGAAATCACTAACACTGGCATGGCGATCTTTGGCCATACCTGGCCCTTGCGCCAAAAAAACCACACATTCATTCGTTAGGGCTTTTCCATATCCGCTTTCTGTTGCTATGCTTCCTGAAGGCGTTCATTATCCGCAGCTTATTCCGTTTCGCTAATTCTACAAACATCTCTCCTCTAGTGTTCCTAGAACCAATACCGTAGTTTCCAGTTACGTGTTCCCCAGCCTGCTTTTCCCCACTTTTTGCATTGAAGTCACCCATGACTGCAGTATACTGAGTTTGCACTGTTCTCATCCTTAATTCAACATGTTCATTAAACTGACCTATTTTACAATCATCGTGACTGAAGGTTGGGCATAGGTTTGTACTACCTCTATTCTATACTTCTGATTAAGCTTTATTACGACTACTGCTACCTTCTCATTATTGGTGTAGAATTCGTCAATGTTTCTCGCTATGCCCTTATGGATTAGAAGTCCTACCGCGCGTTGCTTCTTATCTGGGAGTCCTCTATAGCAGAGAGCCGTTAGTCAGTAGATTGTACGCCTCACCAGTTATTCTAACCTTGCTATGGTCAATTATATCCCAGACAATGCCTGATGGTTCTTCAGAGTCCTGCTAAGCCAGCATCACTTGAGAGGGTTCGCGTATTGTACATTGCCAGGGTCAGTTTCAATTCGCGGCCTGTCTGGGTCCAGAGATTCTTAGAACCCTGTGCTGGTATGCGCCGCTCTTAACGAACCGTTTTCACGCCAGCTAGGTTGACTGCGTTCTAGCGACTTGGTATCTTGGTCCCCGTCCCACGGACGTGGTAGGCAGCAGTTATTTCGTTCTAAGTCTTGCTGCCCACCCTGTAGACCCGGTGGCCAGCTCTTATATTGTGTCTTTCTGCCCATCCTGTGAATCTGGTAGCCACGCGTTCTTGGGAATTGACATGCTACTCTCCACGCAGCGGGCTCGAGGGCCAGCTATTCTATAGAGCTAGTATCTTGCTTTCCGTCTGTAGAATCTGGTGGCATCTTGCTGCCTGAACTACGGACCTGCGGCCCAGCTGTTGTGGAAGACCGAGTATCTTGCTGGCCGCTCTGAGGACCATGTGATTGGCAGTTTAGCGGCCTGGTGCCTAGCTTCTCCCCCTGCGGAGCAGCAAGTAGCAGATGCTTGATTCTGTTAGTCCTAGTTACTTTATAAACACGGCAAGATGGGCATGCTGGAAGGTTAACTTCAGGGAAGTAGTGCCTTTCTTTACTTCGTTTCATTCTGCTTCATTTCGCCCATTTCTTTGTATTTAAACACCACCTTCGCAGCAGTAAAAGGCGATATAGGTAGCACCCATATCGCGGCTTGCGTTACCCTAGGCTTCTATTTTGCCATTGGCGTCCACTGTGGCTGGACGCGAGATTGCTTACCTGGTTTCCTGAATAGCTTTATCTTACAGTGTCCGAACGCATCTCACAGCTTATTTTTGGAGACACCACGAGGTGATTGAAAAGATGCTGGCTGCTCACTCGTCCCCGTGGGTTTTCGTTGAACCAGTGCAGGGGCGCACAGCTGGGCTACGTGCTTCCCGTCAGACTAGGTGAGCACAATTCCTGCTGCATTGAATTAAGCAGCCTGAATGAACTTTTCGTGTAACAGCTGTACGAGATGTGCATTGCGCGCATTTTATCTTAGTATGTTTTCATTTTCCTGCTCGCGAAGTAGGCGTATGGATGGTTGGACAATTGCACCACATCGCTATTTCAGTGCAGCACGTTAGCGAATTTCATGTCAACGCGTTCAAAAATTAACCTGTGCGTTTGTTATTGCGGAACGTAATTCAAAACTTTTTGATAGTGTATTCGAGGAATACTGCTTGCATCTTTCTTTGCCGATGTTCCGCACTTTATTTTTGTCGTGGCACCATCGGCGGACAAAAATGCGAATCAGTGATGCGCCACGACGTAAAATTTGCGAAGAACAGAAAATTATAGATTTCCAACGCACATGCTGAAACATAATTGAAGCGAAGCTTTCTATTTAAATGCTATGGAACTAGCGGCAGTGACTACAATTGTTTGATTTCGTTCTATGCGACGGCTCAATTCATTCAGTCTTTACGCGCAACCTTCACCTCGTACAACGTTTATATTCGTGCACTGCACCATTCAGAAGCTATTCTGAAATACGAACACCAAATCAGGCGGGTGCACAGTGGCAGTCGTCTCCGTAGCCATGTCAAGATGATGAAGGCGGTGTCTCATGTTTGTGAAGGGAAGAGTGCTGATGACACGTGCATGCACACAGAAGTGGGAATCATTTGTAATCGCATGCATTCCGGACACTTGGGGAAATTGTAAACTTGAGCATGCGCGGTTCGGCCGTTTTGCGAAGGTGGTCATTGAGGGTCATGTGCCCTCTGCCGTGGCGGCTACGTGTTTATACCCCTGAGTATCTGAAGAGCGTTCGTATCAGTATGGGAAATAACTTTTTTCGGCGTTGGACAACGCACCTGGTTAAAATTAAACAATCGTATTTGTCTTGCCCATGCTGCGTTATTAGTGAGACGGGTCTATCGTCTAGCATTGTTTTTCTACCCGTGGCCTTTTTCTTTTCTCGACGATCCTTGAAAGTTTTCTTTGTGTGCAAAATGACTTGTTTTTTTTATTTGTTCAGTTCTCTTTGAATTTTTCGGAAACTGTATTTTCACCTCTATTGTGCCGTCATACATAAGGAGTCAATCGTGGACACTAGTTATCTTGTTACTTGTTAAAACTTACAAATATAATATTAATAATAATCAACGGCAGATACATTCTAACGACAACATTACGAGATAACGACGCTGACATAACGGCATCATGCTGACTGTCATCGGTGGCGTGACTACTTAACTGGTGTGACAGGAAGATGTTGAAACTCTAAACATGTACAGCTCGTGCGTCGTCATTGGCGATGATGCTTAAGCAGTAGTCTCGGTGAAAGCAGCAGCAGTGTGCCCATTAGAATGTTCGTGGTTGCACACTTCTTATTGAATAGCTTTTCTTGCATCTTCTGCAGGTTTTCGGGGTTGGTCTCTGGTCAATGGTCGGTGGTTGAACTCGGAAAGGAAATTGTTCGTTCGTTCGCTGGTTAAATCATTATTTAGTTTTTGGTTTATTCTGACTTTCGTTCGTTCGTTCGATTTTTCAGTTGTCCATTCGTTCGCTCGTTCAATGATTCGTTCAGTAAATAGTTGGCGCGTTCCTCCATTTCCTGTTTAGTTAGCCCGTTCATTCATTCATTCGTTCGTTCGTTCATTCGTCCCTTTCCAGATTGTCGTCGATGGTTTCTGCGCGATTTTTCGCCCTGCGAATGTACTTCAGTCATGCCGCCGACGTCAAAGTAACCATAGCCATCGTATCGCTGTCGTTTCTTAATCTTGTGGTTTTCTTGTTCAGCATGTTGGCGTGATCGTATACGAGCGACGGTCGCCATGTCGTCGTCGGTGTCGTTCCTTATTTCATTGTCCTCATTATTGTGCGGTCTTTATCACACCCCCGCAGTGGCGATGTCATCACCGCTATTCTGACGTCATAATGAAGTTTCGTCGCAGTCATCACAGCTGCTGCCGTGTCGTCGTTTTGCCGCGGTCGTTTTCGTGAAACCAATGTAATATTCTTGTTATCGCTGGCAGTAGAGGATGGCACCTCTTCTGCCGTCACGTTGGGAGTTACAGTATCATGGAGTGGATGACCTAGGCCCTTCTGCACCACCTAAAACTGCGGTTCCTTCGTTTCGTTTCTCCACTCTGATGAGATGCAGTATTTTTCCTCGCCTTTTTCACAATGATTGATTTGTTGATACTTGGCGGTGTGTTCGTGTGCATCGCTTGCGTTTGTCTGTTTTGCTTCTACTGTACATCATTCATTGGCCATCAGACTAATAATGTCATGCAATAGAATACCGCGGCCCACACCACTGCACGTCAGGTGGCTTTGCTGTATATGGGACTATGTAGCTGGATAACAGTCATCAAGGCGCAGTCAGCCAGTGGTTCGGGAGCAACATATGGGGTGATCACTTTCGGCGGCGATCACCCCGAATGTGTGCGAGCATAAGGCCGAAAGCTTTTCTGGCTCTGTGCCAAGCTCGCTATCTGATGGCGTACAGATTAGATTAAGGTTCCATGCTCTAATATCCTCCAGCGTGCTTCTCACATATCTGACCTCTGTCCTTTTTTTTTCACCGGGAACAAACGGCACGAGATTGACATGTTCCTATCGTGCACGCACGTGCGGAGCCAAAGACGATGCTGGCCCTACTTGCGTCATCATCAGGTCACACCTGGGAGCCAGCACTGGGTCGGACAGTAGGAGTCAAGCCAGCCAGGTGAGCGCTACGGAGACGTGAAGTGTTGCGTAGTGATCTTTCCATTGCCTTTCGCACTACCAACGCAATTGCACATAAAACGATTTCACATCACTAAACTCGAATACTATTGATTTTGATAACACGACATGAGTGAGGAGGAGTGCGTTGAGATAGGACTAGCCTGTAGCCTGATCTGAGTTTCCGAGGTAGCAATTTGTCCAAATTCGTTAATCAATCGTTTAATCTAGTGTTAACATATGTTCATTGCCAGGGGGCGTGATGTATGCGTGTGTGTGTGTGTGTGAAAACATTTATTCGAATGAGGTCCGGAGGCTCGACTTCTTAAGTCAAGGCGGGCCGCTCCCACGTTGGCACTGTCAGGCCAAGCCTTTCAGCCACATCATGGGCCCTCTGGACGGCCCTTAGTTGGTCCTGAAATAATGGGCTTTGAATCCTTTTCTCCCACTGTGTCCATTCTTCAACGAGGTTGGGGAGAGTCACGGGGCACCCCGCCAGCATATGCCTGATTCCAATGATGCCATTACAATCGTTGCTGTCCATCCTAATCTCCCTCTCTGGATATATTTTATTAATGGTGTACGGTGTGGGAGATGTAGCTGTTTGCAATAAGCGCAGTGAGACTGCCTGAGCCCTGTTCAGTTTTGAATGTGGCAATGGGAATTGTCTGCGTCCTAAATAGTAGTGTTTGGTAATGTCATTGTATGTTATTAAATGATCTCTATATTCCCTGGCTTGATGGTGAACGGCTCGTTTGTGACTGTCACGGTTAGCAAGTCCTCGTGCCAAGTCATGAGCAACCTCATTGAGGTTTATCCGAGTCTCGTCCACTTTTCCCATATGCGCAGGAAACCATCGAATTTCAGTTCTCATAATCACAATGTTTTCAAAAAGTTTCGCTGCAACACCAGCTACGTAGCCTTTATCAAAACACTTTACAGCGGATTTCGAATCACTGTAAATGCAGGCCCACTTATTACTCCTGATGGCTAGAGCAATTGCCACTTGTTTCGCCACCATGGGGTCCTTGGTAAAAATAGTGATAGCATCTTGCACCTTTCCTTGATAATTTGAGACAATGCCCGTATATGCTTCTTTACCTTTCACCCAGGCTGCATCAACTACAGCTGCCAATTGGTTCTGCTGTTCTATTTCCTGCAAGAGTGCTTTAGCTCTTGCCTTTCTCCTTTCGACATTATATTCTGGATGCGTGTTTCTGGGGAGAGGGTTGGTTCTGATCTTGTTCCGTGATGTATGCGTACAAATTTAGCTTTTCAGCTAAGTGTGGGAACAGGAGCGTGTTTAGGTTCTAAGGGGCTATAGGCTCATGTTGTTTACCAAAACAACTCATTTGGGCAAATTGTTTTATCAATCATGTAGGTCACCGTGAGTGTAATTGCGTTTGCTGAGGCAGTGTTGTACGCATCCAATTTGAGCTTCTCAGAAATTTGATTGAACAGCAGTGCGTTGAGATTCCAAAAGGCTATAGCCTTGCGTTTTTTTAGGGTAACTTATTTGACCAAATTCGTTTATCAAGTCATTTGAGTTAGTCTCAGTACATGTGCATATGAAAGCGGCTTAATGCATGAATCGATATTCAGGTTTTAAGAGAAGTGAGGGAACGTACGCGCGTAGAGGTTCTAATGAACTCTGGGCTGATATATTTTAGCACAACTGATTTGGGCAAATTGGTTTTTCAAATATTTAGGTTAGCATGAGTGTAATTGCGTTTGCAGAGGTAGTGTTGCATGGTTCCAATTTCAGCGTTTGAGAGATTTGTGTGAACAGCAGTGCGTTGTGATTCGAACAGGCTATAGCCTTGCGTTTTTTTCCCTGGTAACTAGTTTGTCCAACTTCCTTTATCAATCATTTAAGTTAGTTTCAGTATTGTGCATATCATCATCGTCATCATCATCATCCTCATCATAATCGTAATCACCAACACCATCATACGCTTGGTTATGCCCACTGAAGGGCAAAGGCTTCTCCCATACTTCTCCAACTACCCCGGTCATGTACTAATTGTGGCCATGTTGTCCCTGCAAACTTCTTAATCTAATCCGCCGAGCTGACTTTCTGCCGCCCCCTGCTACGCTTCCCTTCTCTTGGAATCCAGTCCGTTACAAGAAAGAAAGCACCATCAATTTGTACATATAAAATCAATAATGTAGCAATTAGGACGGTTGACAAATTTAAGTATCTGGGTGTAGTTATTGACTCGAAGTTAACCTGGAACGCTCATGTCCAATACGTCGTTTCGGCGTCGCTAAGGAAGCTATGGCTAATTAAACACCGGCTCAAACATTGCACTAGTAGGACTAAACTCGCTGCCTACACGACACTCATTAGACCACTGCTTGAATATGCCGATGCTGTCTGGGATCCCCACACAAAGACCGGTGTCAACAACATTGAAAGCGTGCAAAAGAAAGCCCTTAGATTTATTTATAATATTTATAATAGACGAGTCTCGATCACTGATCTCAGAACACGGTCTGGCCTCCCATCGCTAGAATTTCGGCGTAGACTGCATCGCCTACAAACTTTGTTTAATATCGTTAATAAACAAACAAAAATGGATCCCGACATATACATCAATTTTAATAAAACAAGAGAAACCAGACGCAAGCACAGCAAAACGATTGTGATGCCACCGACTAAAACTACTGCTTATCGCTTCTCGTTTTTTCCTCGAACTATAGCAGAGTGGAATGCTCTACCGCAAGAAGTCGCTTGTATGTCCTCGGTTGAATCATTTGTGTACGCCGTACAATCTTTGCAATGAAGCGTGTTCGTTTTAGAATCACCATTCCTATTTATGTAAATTTTGTACATGCTGCCTTTCCCGATGCAATAGTCTGTATATTTAAGCATCTTTTTTATGGTTCCTTGTAACCCATGTTTTTGTTATTTTGACTTGCAGTGCCGACTTTGTATACACTCACTCCTGCCTGGACTGCCAAGAGGCAGTTGGAAGTATCTAATAAATAAATAAATAAATAAATAAATAAATAAATAAATAAATAAATAAATAAATAAATAAGCCTTAATGACAATTGATTATTTTCCCTCCTCATTATATGTCGTGCTCATGCCCATTTCTTTTATCTTGATTTCTGCTAAGATATCATTAACTCGCGTTTGTTCCCTTACCCAATCTGCTCTTTTATTATCCCTTAACATTACAGCCATCATTCTTCATCCCATAGCTCGTTGCGTCGTCCTCAATTTAAGTAGAACCCTTTTCGTAAGCCTACAGGTTTCTGCCCCGTACGTGAGTATTGGTAAGACACAGCTGTTATACACTTTTCTCTTAAGGGATAAAGACAACCTGCTGTTCATGATCTGAGAATGCCTGCTAAACGCACGCCATCCCATTCTTACTCTTCTGATTATTTCACTCTCATTATCCGGATCCGCGCCCACTACATGCCCTAAGTAGATGTATTCCCTTACCACTTCCAGTGCCTCGCTACCTATCGTAAACTGCTGTTCTCTACCGAGACTGTTAAACATTACTATAGTCTTCTGCAGATTAATTTTTAGACTCGCCCCTCTGCTTTGCCTCTCCAGGTAAGGAAGCATGCGTTGCAATTGGTCCCCTGAGTTACTAAGCGAGGCAATAACTTCAGCGAATCGCAAGTTACCAAGATATTCTACATTAACTCTTAACCCCTAATTCTTCCCAATCCAGGTCTCTGAACACCTCCTGTAAACAGGCTGTGAATACCATTGGAGAAATCGTATCTCCCGGCCTTACGCCTTTCTTTATTGGGATTTTGTTGCTTTCCTTATGGAGGACTACGGTGGCTGTGCAGACGCTATAGATATCTTTCAGTATTTTTGCACCCGGCTCCTCTACACCCTGATTCCGTGATGCCTCCATGACTGCTGAGGTTTAGACTGAATCAAACGCTTTCTCGTAATGAATGAAACCTATATATGAGGGTTTCTTATATTCGGCACATTTCTCTATCACCTGATTGATAGTGTGAATATGGTTTGTTGTTGAGTAGCCTTTACGGAATCTTGCCTGGTCCTTTGGTTGACAGAAGTCTAAGGTGTTCCTGATTCTACTTGCGATTACCTTAGTAAATACTATGTAGCGCAGAGTATAAAGCGGAGTATGTTGCGCAGAGTATAATGTCTATTTCATTTCTAGTCTCGCCATTCGGGCTCCTCCACGTCCACTTTCGGCTATCCCGCTTGCGGAAGAAGGTATTCATTATCCGCATATTATTCTGTTCCGCAAATTCTACTAATAACTCTCCCCCGCTATTCCTAGTGCCTATGCCATATTCCCCCATTGTCTTGCCTCCAGCCTGCTTCTTGCCTACCCTGGCATTGAAGTCCCCCATCAGTATAGTGTACTTTGTTGGTTTTTACTTTAACCATCGCTGATTCCACGTCTTCATAGAAGTTTTCGACTTCCTGGTCATCATGACTGGATGTAGGGGCGTAGACCTGTATGGCCTTCAATTTGTAGCTCTTATTAAGTTTCAGAACAAGACCTGCCACCCTCTCTTAATGCTATAGAATTCCTGTATGTTACCAGCTATATCCTTATTAATCAGGGATCCGACTCCTGGTTCTCGTCTCTCCGCTAAGCCCCGGTAGCACAGGACGCGGTCTCTTTTTAGCATTGTATATGCTTCTTTTGTCCTCCTAACTTCACTGAGTCCTATTATATCCCATTTAATGCCCTCTAATTCTTCCAATAGCACTGCTAGACTCGCCTCACTAGATAACGTTCTAACGTTAAACGTTGCCAGGTTGCGATTCCAATGGCGGCCTGTTCGGATCCAGGTATTCTTAGCACCCTCTGCTGCGTCACAGGTCAGACCGCCGCCGTGGTTAGTTGCTTCGCAGCTGCAGGGGACTGAGGGCCGGGGTTTGATTGTTGTATTCATATAGGAGGTTGCGCCCAAGGACTGCACCAGGGTGGCCAATCCTGCTCTGGTGAGGGAGTGTGTTACCGGGATCAGGCCGTACTCCAGGCCTGTTTATGCAATTTCATCAACACGCAGATTTTTTTTAATCCGGTGGAAAATTGCGCGGCACAGGGATTCCAGCCACGGTTCTCTTGCCAGCGAGGTGAGTGCTCGACCTCTACGCCACCCCTGCACACATACCCCAGTATATCTGCATATGCAGGGGCCTTTAATACAAGGTTCGATATTTAGGTTTTCAGAGATGTGAGGGAATAGGAGCGCGTCGAGGTTCTAATGGGCGATAGTCTGATATTTTTTGCCACAACAACTAATTTGAGGAAATTGGTTTTCCAATGATGTAATTCAGCGTTAGTGTAATTGCGTTTGATATGGCAGTGTTGTATGTATCCAAATTGAGGTTTTCGGAGATTTGATTGAACAGCACTGCGCTGAGGTTCGAACAGGCTATAGCCGTGCGTTTTTTACGTTGCAACTAATTTGTCGAAATTCGTTTATAAATTGTTTAATTTAGTTTCCGTATATGTGCATATGGAGGGGTCTTAGTATATGGGTCGATATTCAGGATTTCAGAGAAGTGAGGCAACAGCAGCGCGTCAAGGTTCTAATGGGCTGTAGGCTGATGTTTTTTACAACTCATTTGAGTAAATTGGTTTTTCACTCATGTAATTCACCGTGAGTGTAATTGCGGTTTGCTCAGGCAGTGTTGTAGGCATCCAATTTGAGCTTTTCAGCGATGTGATTGAACAGCAGTGCGTTGAGATTCGAACGGGCTATGGCCTTGTGTTTTTTTGCGCCTGCAACTAATTTGTCCAATTTCGTTACAGCACCATTTAATGTAGTTTTCGTATATGTGCATATGCAGGGGCCTTAATGTATGGGTCGATATTCTGGTTTTCCGAGATGTGAGGGAACAGGAGCGCGTCGAGGTTCTAATGGGTTATAGGCGGATGTTTTTTACCATAACAAATTTGAGCAAATTGGTTTTTCTATCATGTAATTCACTGTGAGTGTAATTGCGTTTGCTGAGGCAGTGTTGTACGCATCCAATTTGAGCTTTTCAGAGATTTGATTGAACAGCAGTGTGTTGAAATTCGAACAGTTCATATAGCCTTTCGTTTTTTTTTGCGCTGTAACTGATTTGTCCAATTTCGTTTATACATCACTTAATGTAGTTTCCGTATATGTGCATATGCAAGGGGCTTAATGTATGCGTCGATATTCAGGTTTTTAAAGAATAGAGGGAACAGGAGCGCGTCGAGGTTCTAATGGGTTATAGGCGGATGTTTTTTACGATAAGAAATTTGAGCAAATTGGTTTTTCTATCATGTAATTCACTGTGAGTGTAATTGCGTTTGCTGAGGCAGTGTTGTACGCATCCAATTTGAGCTTTTCAGAGATTTGATTGAACAGCAGTGTGTTGAAATTCGAACAGTTCATATAGCCTTTCGTTTTTTTTTTGCGCTGTAACTGATTTGTCCAATTTCGTTTATACATCACTTAATGTAGTTTCCGTATATGTGCATATGCAAGGGGCTTAATGTATGCGACGATATTCAGGTTTTTAAAGAATAGAGGGAACAGGAACGCGTCGAGTGTCTAATGGGCTATAGGCTGATGTTTTTTACCCCAACTAATTTTGGGAAATTGGTTTTCAATGAGGTAAGTTAGCGTGAGTGTAATTGTGTTTGCTGAGGCAATGTTGTAGGCATCCAATTTGAGCTTTTGAGAGATATGAGTGTACAGCAGTGCGTGCAAATTCGGACAGCCTATAGCCTTGAATTTTTTTCTGCATTGACTAATTTGCCCAAACTCCTAAATTTCGCCTTCTCGCTTTCCGTAGCCTTGACTGGATATCAAACAGTACGCAAATTCATCCAAACCGATTAAAACATGTGACTAGCGCTTATATGTGCCGGAAGAGATAGGCAGTTCTTTCAAATGTTTTTATTTTATTTTTAGACAGTTGCAGAGCAGCGTGCTCACCTGAAGTGGCGATGATGGCGAGGATGTCCTCACCGCGGACTTCGAACGACAGTCCCTCGACCAGGAGACACTTGGTGTGTGGTCCGCCGCACAGCCGCTGACCCAGGCCCGAGCGGTTCTGCTTAAACGGCGGTTCTCGAATTTGTGTCAAAGCGGCCGCAGTTATGGTCTCGATGACGTGGCCATTGACACTACTGCCCATAATTTTGGACAACGCGTGGCAACGCCCGCCCGCCCGCCCGCCCGCCCGCCAGCACGCACGCCCGCCCGCCAGCACGCACGCCCGCCCGCCGGCCTGCACGCACGCACGCACGCACGCACGCACGCACGCACGCACGCACACGCACACACACACACACACACTGGAGATGGCGCTGGCCATAAGGACAGAAGACGATAATGACGTGTGACGCCGATGATATGCACGATGACTCTCATGTCAACTGCCGTGAGCCGAACTAATTTAGTCTTGGCAGGGGAAAGTCCTGGTTATTCTAAGGAGAGCTAGAGGTAGGGAAAGGGGAGGAGATATCATCGACATAGAGCACCGATAGGACCGATGCTTACCTAGCTGTCGAATTGGTGAAGGCATAGGAAAGATAAGGCGTAGAATGGTGTGTGGAACGCCGTAGTTGGGATGGATAGCTGATGGAATACAAAGCTTGACGAAGTTTCAGGAAAGTGTCTCTAAGCATGACATGACTGCCCCGCCTTCTTCTGCCTAGGAACGCACTTCTGTTGTCCTTGTCGTTCGCTATAGGTTCGTTCTTCAGCTAACGTGACGTCGCCTAACCTAATGTTAACCTGCTATAATTACCCCCTCGCTATAGTTGTGTGTTCTGGCGGTCCTTTCAGCGTGGAAATTTATTGATCTAGTATAACATATTTGACCATAAAGGCAGGCCGGGTGCAACTGGGCACGTTTAAGTGTTCCAGGTTGCCCGCTGCGCACAGTAGCATCAGCGGCGCATCGCCGTTACGAAGGCCTGGAGCGGAAAAAGGAAGGGAGAAATCTAGCAAGTTTCCACGCTGCCGCCGCCGAAGCTCCGATCGGCATCTCTTGCATGTTACTGATGGCGTAAACTAATAAACGTGTGGCATTCTTCGCAACTCCTACTACTAACTGCGTTCGTAGACAAAACACGGTGGGGCAGTATTGAGCTGTTGTAAAACGCGCAACTTCGGTGTGGTTACTATCGGCTGGTCAAGCTGGTGTATGCTGGTGTAGCGAAGTCTGCCGAGGCGTCCAGCCAGGAGCCGCCAGGAGTGAGCGGCACTGCTAACGTGTGGTTTAACCTCGAGTTTTGCTTGTGTGAAGGTAGTTGAGTGTTGATAACCATAGAAATTAGTGAGGCCCGAGGGCTACAACACTGGTAATCGGTGTGGCCAGTGTTTCATTCCTACACGAGCGTTTGCGGGAAGTACGCAATTTCTCTGAAGTTTAAAATCAACTGTTTCGCTTACTTCACCCTGTTTATCAAACTTATTCGATAAATATAGACACTAGCAGGAGGAAGAACCTTAACCTTACTCATTCAAGCACCCTTGTTGATGTTCCGCTACTGGCCGCGTGTATGTTCTATTTGACGAAATTAGGTAGCACAATAACCGTGAAAATAATGTTTCTACTGATAGGGACGTTTGAGAAAGGCGATCTCGTACTCCGTTTGCGAGTTCCACCCGCCGTGCAGCCGTAGAAAATTTTTGACGTATTCACAAGAGTGTTTGCTATACGCATACTATGTTCCTCAAGCCACCAAGGTGGTTAAGGAGCTTTTTAACCCTGTAATGCCTAAAGCACCTTCTGTATACTGTGCTGTTTGAGACAGCAAAGTTCGAATTATCGCAAGTGAAACACAAGTAGCGACAGTTATTCGGCTGGAGCCCAGTATAGTTAATGAATAGCTTAAGATTTAATTGCTATAGAGGTTTAATTATCTTCACTCATACATGTTATTGCGTTTAGTACAAGTGTACCCTCTATGGCGAGAAATAAAGGTGGAAAAATTCTGTGAATTTTCTGTGATGTGCAACTGTGTTTTGGCATTACAGGATTAAATACTCCCCAATACTGTTGTCAGTGTCGTTGGATGCTTCGAACAGCGGGATGTCCAATGTAAGTATTAGAAAACTTCAGCAACGGGCGGCCTCATGAACGGACAGGGAATCGTAATGGCACCTGACTTCAAGATGCCTTGCGAAAATTGCACTCGAAGACGCCACAGGTAGAGTTCATTCAGTACAGCTGGCTGACAATCCGCCTACTGCTGTTCAGACGCGCGTGATGATTATGTAGCCGGTAAGGGTACAGGTACTGTTGGCATTTTCCGTAGACTGCAAAAGCCGTACAGGAATGAAGAAACATTGATATAACGCATACCGGTTGGTGCTGTTTCGCAGTTTGGTCATGCACTTTTTTCTGCTGCTTTAGTCTTGAAGCTTCACCCTTTCTTTTCTCTTGGAAAGGGAAGTGATGTACTTGATCCTAGCCTAATCATGATTGGCCCATATACGTCCGTTGCAGGACGAAAGCGTCTCCCTGCTATTTCCAATTATCCTTGTCCTGCACTAACCGATTCCAACTTGCGGTTCAAATTTCATCACCCTGCGTAATTTTCTCGCGTCCTCGACAGCGGTTTGCTTCTCTTGGTAACCGTTCTGTAACTTTAACAAGTGTACCGGTTATGTATCGTACGCATTACGTGGTCTGCCCAGCCATATTTTTTTGCTCTTATTGTCAATTGGAATGTTGGCTATCCCCGCTTGTTCTCTTATCCGCACCGCTTCTTTCCTCTCTTAACGTTACGCTTAACATCTCGTTCCATCGCCTTTTGCGCGGTCCTCAACTTGTTCTTGAGGTTCTTAACCACAAAGTTTCTGCCCCATATGTAGCTGCCCCATATGAAAATATCACTTTTCCGGCGAAAAATAGTGTCTCTAAGGCGCTGGTTCTTCGCATATAAGAGTCCCCGGGGACACGCAGAAGCGGTCTAACGCGAGAAATGATCGATTAGGCAAATAATTTTTCCCTAATATTGAAAAAATGGTTAGCCTATAGCCATTGAAAATATCACTTTTTCGGCAAAAAAATAGTCTCTCTAAGGCGCTGGTTCTTCGCATATACGAGTCCCCGGGCACACGCAGAAGCCGTCTAACGCGAGAAATGAACGATTAGGGGAAGAATAATTTTTCCCTCCAAATTAAAAAAATGGCAAGCCTATAGCCCATGAAAATATCACTTTTCCGGCAAAAAATAGTGTCTCTAAGGCGCTGGTTCTCCGCATATACGAGTCCCCGGGCACCCCCGGAAGCCGTTTAACGCGATAAATGAACTGTTAGGCAAAGAATAATTTTCCCCTCAAAATTGAAAAAACGGTAAGTCTATAGCCCATGAAAATTTCATTCTTCCGACAAAAAATAAAGTGACTCAAAGGCGCTGGTTCTCCGCATAGACGAGTCCCCGGGCACCCCCGGAAGCCGTTTAACGAGATAAATGAACGATTAGGCAAAGAATAATTTTCCCCTCAAAATTGAAAAAATGGTAAGCCTATAGCCCATGAAAATATCATTTTTCCGGCAAAAAATGGTGTCTCTAAGGCGCTGGTTCTCGCATATACGAGTCCCCGGGGACACGCAGAAGCCGTCTAACGCGATAAATGAACGATTAGGCGAAGAATAATTTTCCCCTCAAAATTGAAAAAATGCCAAGCCTATAGCCCATGAAAATATCATTTTTCCGGCAAAAAATAAAGTGTGTCTAAGGCGCTGGTTCTCGCATATACGAGTCCCCGGGGACACGCAGAAGCCGTCTAACTATAGGTCCGGATAAACGCCGTGATTGTCGTCTGTTATCAGAACAGCCGGGCTAGTCGGCTGTTACCGCTAGCTGCTGCATGCCTCAAAGTACTGGTCGCCTTCGTTCGCTATGCTGCTGTGCCGTTCCGGTGGCTGAGTGGTTTAGATGTTTAGCTTGGGATCCCAAGGGAATTCCAGCGGCGGTGGTTCGATTCCCGGCGCCCGCATTGCTTGAAAAAAAAAAGTTGTGATGCGGGCACCACGGCTCGAATTATCGTTAACTTACTGTGGGGCAGCTGTAACTTGGGGTTGGAAGGGGTCGACTAGGCGGGTGCGAGGAGGTAGATAGGCTGAGGATTAGGCGAAAATTATTCTTCGCCTAATCGTTCATTTATCGCGTTAGACGGCTTCTGCGTGTCCCCGGGGACTCGTATATGCGAGAACCAGCGCCTTAGAGACACGTTATTTTTTGCCGGAAAAATGATATTTTCATGGGCTATAGGCTTGGCATTTTTTCAATTTTGAGGGGAAAATTATTCTTCGCCTAATCGTTCATTTATCGCGTTAGACGGCTTCTGCGTGTCCCCGGGGACTCGTATATGCGAGAACCAGCGCCTTAGAGACACTTTATTTTTTGCCGGAAAAATGATATTTTCATGGGCTATAGGCTTCGCATTTTTTCAATTTTGAGGGGAAAATTATTCTTCGCCTAATCGTTCATTTATCGCGTTAGACGGCTTCTGCGTGTCCCCGGGGACTCGTATATGCGAGAACCAGCGCCTTAGAGACACTTTATTTTTTGCCGGAAAAATGATATTTTCATGGGCTATAGGCTTGGCATTTTTTAATTTTGAGGGGAAAATTATTCTTTGCCTAATCGTTCATTTATCGCGTTAGACGGCTTCTGCGTGTCCCCGGGGACTCGTATATGCGAGAACCAGCGCCTTAGAGACACGTTATTTTTTGCCGGAAAAATGATATTTTCATGGGCTATAGGCTTGGCATTTTTTCAATTTTGAGGGGAAAATTATTCTTCGCCTAATCGTTCATTTATCGCGTTAGACGGCTTCTGCGTGTCCCCGGGGACTCGTATATGCGAGAAGCAGCGCCTTAGAGACACTTTATTTTTTGCCGGAAAAATGATATTTTCATGGGCTATAGGCTTGGCATTTTTTCAATTTTGAGGGGAAAATTATTCTTCGCCTAATCGTTCATTTATCGCGTTAGACGGCTTCTGCGTGTCCCCGGGGACTCGTATATGCGAGAACCAGCGCCTTAGAGACACTTTATTTTTTGCCGGAAAAATGATATTTTCATGGGCTATAGGCTTGGCATTTTTTCAATTTTGAGGGGAAAATTATTCTTCGCCTAATCGTTCATTTATCGCGTTAGACGGCTTCTGCGTGTCCCCGGGGACTCGTATATGCGAGAAGCAGCGCCTTAGAGACACTTTATTTTTTGCCGGAAAAATGATATTTTCATGGGCTATTGGCTTGGCATTTTTTCAATTTTGAGGGGAAAATTATTCTTCGCCTAATGGTTCATTTATCGCGTTAGACGGCTTCTGCGTGTCCCCGGGGACTCGTATATGCGAGAACCAGCGCCTTAGAGACACGTTATTTTTTGCCGGAAAAATGATATTTTCATGGGCTATAGGCTGGGCATTCTTTCAATTTTGAGGGGAAAATTATTCTTCGCCTAATGGTTCATTTATCGCGTTAGACGGCTTCTGCGTGTCCCCGGGGACTCGTATATGCGAGAACCAGCGCCTTAGAGACACTTTATTTTTTGCCGGAAAAATATTTTCATGGGCTATAATAGGCTTGGCATTTTTTCAATTTTGAGGGGAAAATTATTCTTCGCCTAATGGTTCATTTATCGCGTTAGACGGCTTCTGCGTGTCCCCGGGGACTCGTATATGCGAGAACCAGCGCCTTAGAGACACTTTATTTTTTGCCGGAAAAATGATATTTTCATGGGCTATATAGGCTTGGCATTTTTTCAATTTTGAGGGGAAAATTATTCTTCGCCTAATGGTTCATTTATCGCGTTAGACGGCTTCTGCGTGTCCCCGGGGACTCGTATATGCGAGAACCAGCGCCTTAGAGACACTTTATTTTTTGCCGGAAAAATGATATTTTCATGGGCTATAGGCTTGGCATTTTTTCAATTTTGAGGGGAAAATTATTCTTCGCCTAATGGTTCATTTATCGCGTTAGACGGCTTCTGCGTGTCCCCGGGGACTCGTATATGCGAGAACCAGCGCCTTAGAGACACTTTATTTTTTGCCGGAAAAATATTTTCATGGGCTATAGGCTTGGCATTTTTTCAATTTTGAGGGGAAAATTATTCTTCGCCTAATCGTTCATTTATCGCGTTAGACGGCTTCTGCGTGTCCCCGGGGACTCGTATATGCGAGAACCAGCGCCTTAGAGACACTTTATTTTTTGCCGGAAAAATGATATTTTCATGGGCTATATAGGCTTGGCATTTTTTCAATTTTGAGGGGAAAATTATTCTTCGCCTAATCGTTCATTTATCGCGTCAGACGGCTTCTGCGTGTCCCCGGGGACTCGTATATGCGAGAACCAGCCCCTTAGAGACACTTTATTTTTTGCCGGAAAAATGATATTTTCATGGGCTATAGGCTTCGCATTTTTTCAATTTTGAGGGGAAAATTATTCTTCGCCTAATCGTTCATTTATCGCGTTAGACGGCTTCTGCGTGTCCCCGGGGACTCGTATATGCGAGAACCAGCGCCTTAGAGACACTTTATTTTTTGCCGGAAAAATGATATTTTCATGGGCTATAGGCTCGGCATTTTTTAATTTTGAGGGGAAAATTATTCTTTGCCTAATCGTTCATTTATCGCGTTAGACGGCTTCTGCGTGTCCCCGGGGACTCGTATATGCGAGAACCAGCGCCTTAGAGACACGTTATTTTTTGCCGGAAAAATGATATTTTCATGGGCTATAGGCTCGGCATTTTTTCAATTTTGAGGGAAAAATTATTCTTTGCCTAATCGTTCATTTATCGCGTTAGACGGCTTCTGCGTGTCCCCGGGGACTCGTATATGCGAGAACCAGCGCCTTAGAGACACTTTATTTTTTGCCGGAAAAATGATATTTACATGGGCTATAGGCTTGGCATTTTTTCAATTTTGAGGGGAAAATTATTCTTCGCCTAATCGTTCATTTATCGCGTTAGACGGCTTCTGCGTGTCCCCGGGGACTCGTAAATGCGAGAACCAGCGCCTTAGAGACACTTTATTTTTTGCCGGAAAAATGATATTTACATGGGCTATAGGCTTGGCATTTTTTCAATTTTGAGGGGAAAATTATTCTTCGCCTAATCGTTCATTTATCGCGTTAGACGGCTTCTGCGTGTCCCCGGGGACTCGTATATGCGAGAAGCAGCGCCTTAGAGACACTTTATTTTTTGCCGGAAAAATGATATTTTCATGGGCTATTGGCTTGGCATTTTTTCAATTTTGAGGGGAAAATTATTCTTCGCCTAATGGTTCATTTATCGCGTTAGACGGCTTCTGCGTGTCCCCGGGGACTCGTATATGCGAGAACCAGCGCCTTAGAGACACGTTATCTTTTGCCGGAAAAATGATATTTTCATGGGCTATAGGCTTGGCATTTTTTCAATTTTGAGGGGAAAATTATTCTTCGCCTAATGGTTCATTTATCGCGTTAGACGGCTTCTGCGTGTCCCCGGGGACTCGTATATGCGAGAACCAGCGCCTTAGAGACACTTTATTTTTTGCCGGAAAAATATTTTCATGGGCTATAGGCTTGGCATTTTTTCAATTTTGAGGGGAAAATTATTCTTCGCCTAATGGTTCATTTATCGCGTTAGACGGCTTCTGCGTGTCCCCGGGGACTCGTATATGCGAGAACCAGCGCCTTAGAGACACTTTATTTTTTGCCGGAAAAATGATATTTTCATGGGCTATATAGGCTTGGCATTTTTTCAATTTTGAGGGGAAAATTATTCTTCGCCTAATGGTTCATTTATCGCGTTAGACGGCTTCTGCGTGTCCCCGGGGACTCGTATATGCGAGAACCAGCGCCTTAGAGACACTTTATTTTTTGCCGGAAAAATGATATTTTCATGGGCTATAGGCTTGGCATTTTTTCAATTTTGAGGGGAAAATTATTCTTCGCCTAATGGTTCATTTATCGCGTTAGACGGCTTCTGCGTGTCCCCGGGGACTCGTATATGCGAGAACCAGCGCCTTAGAGACACTTTATTTTTTGCCGGAAAAATATTTTCATGGGCTATAGGCTTGGCATTTTTTCAATTTTGAGGGGAAAATTATTCTTCGCCTAATCGTTCATTTATCGCGTTAGACGGCTTCTGCGTGTCCCCGGGGACTCGTATATGCGAGAACCAGCGCCTTAGAGACACTTTATTTTTTGCCGGAAAAATGATATTTTCATGGGCTATATAGGCTTGGCATTTTTTCAATTTTGAGGGGAAAATTATTCTTCGCCTAATCGTTCATTTATCGCGTCAGACGGCTTCTGCGTGTCCCCGGGGACTCGTATATGCGAGAACCAGCCCCTTAGAGACACTTTATTTTTTGCCGGAAAAATGATATTTTCATGGGCTATAGGCTTCGCATTTTTTCAATTTTGAGGGGAAAATTATTCTTCGCCTAATGGTTCATTTATCGCGTTAGACGGCTTCTGCGTGTCCCCGGGGACTCGTATATGCGAGAACCAGCGCCTTAGAGACACTTTATTTTTTGCCGGAAAAATGATATTTTCATGGGCTATAGGCTTGGCATTTTTTCAATTTTGAGGGGAAAATTATTCTTCGCCTAATGGTTCATTTATCGCGTTAGACGGCTTCTGCGTGTCCCCGGGGACTCGTATATGCGAGAACCAGCGCCTTAGAGACACTTTATTTTTTGCCGGAAAAATGATATTTTCATGGGCTATAGGCTTCGCATTTTTTCAATTTTGAGGGGAAAATTATTCTTCGCCTAATCGTTCATTTATCGCGTTAGACGGCTTCTGCGTGTCCCCGGGGACTCGTATATGCGAGAACCAGCGCCTTAGAGACACTTTATTTTTTGCCGGAAAAATGATATTTTCATGGGCTATAGGCTTGGCATTTTTTAATTTTGAGGGGAAAATTATTCTTTGCCTAATCGTTCATTTATCGCGTTATACGGCTTCTGCGTGTCCCCGGGGACTCGTATATGCGAGAACCAGCGCCTTAGAGACACGTTATTTTTTGCCGGAAAAATAATATTTTCATGGGCTATAGGCTTGGCATTTTTTCAATTTTGAGGGGGAAATTATTCTTCGCCTAATCGTTCATTTATCGCGTTAGACGGCTTCTGCGTGTCCCCGGGGACTCGTATATGCGAGAAGCAGCGCCTTAGAGACACTTTATTTTTTGCCGGAAAAATGATATTTTCATGGGCTATAGGCTTGGCATTTTTTCAATTTTGAGGGGAAAATTATTCTTCGCCTAATGGTTCATTTATCGCGTTAGACGGCTTCTGCCTGTCCCCGGGGACTCGTATATGCGAGAACCAGCGCCTTAGAGACACTTTATTTTTTGCCGGAAAAATGATATTTTCATGGGTTATAGGCTTGGCATTTTTTCAATTTTGAGGGGAAAATTATTCTTCGCCTAATCGTTCATTTATCGCGTTAGACGGCTTCTGCGTGTCCCCGGGGACTCGTATATGCGAGAACCAGCGCCTTAGAGACACTTTATTTTTTGCCGGAAAAATGATATTTTCATGGGCTATAGGCTTGGCATTTTTTCAATTTTGAGGGGAAAATTATTCTTCGCCTAATCGTTCATTTATCGCGTTAGACGGCTTCTGCGTGTCCCCGGGGACTCGTATATGCGAGAAGCAGCGCCTTAGAGACACTTTATTTTTTGCCGGAAAAATGATATTTTCATGGGCTATTGGCTTGGCATTTTTTCAATTTTGAGGGGAAAATTATTCTTCGCCTAATGGTTCATTTATCGCGTTAGACGGCTTCTGCGTGTCCCCGGGGACTCGTATATGCGAGAACCAGCGCCTTAGAGACACGTTATTTTTTGCCGGAAAAATGATATTTTCATGGGCTATAGGCTTGGCATTTTTTCAATTTTGAGGGGAAAATTATTCTTCGCCTAATGGTTCATTTATCGCGTTAGACGGCTTCTGCGTGTCCCCGGGGACTCGTATATGCGAGAACCAGCGCCTTAGAGACACTTTATTTTTTGCCGGAAAAATATTTTCATGGGCTATAGGCTTGGCATTTTTTCAATTTTGAGGGGAAAATTATTCTTCGCCTAATGGTTCATTTATCGCGTTAGACGGCTTCTGCGTGTCCCCGGGGACTCGTATATGCGAGAACCAGCGCCTTAGAGACACTTTATTTTTTGCCGGAAAAATGATATTTTCATGGGCTATATAGGCTTGGCATTTTTTCAGTTTTGAGGGGAAAATTATTCTTCGCCTAATGGTTCATTTATCGCGTTAGACGGCTTCTGCGTGTCCCCGGGGACTCGTATATGCGAGAACCAGCGCCTTAGAGACACTTTATTTTTTGCCGGAAAAATGATATTTTCATGGGCTATAGGCTTGGCATTTTTTCAATTTTGAGGGGAAAATTATTCTTCGCCTAATGGTTCATTTATCGCGTTAGACGGCTTCTGCGTGTCCCCGGGGACTCGTATATGCGAGAACCAGCGCCTTAGAGACACTTTATTTTTTGCCGGAAAAATATTTTCATGGGCTATAGGCTTGGCATTTTTTCAATTTTGAGGGGAAAATTATTCTTCGCCTAATCGTTCATTTATCGCGTTAGACGGCTTCTGCGTGTCCCCGGGGACTCGTATATGCGAGAACCAGCGCCTTAGAGACACTTTATTTTTTGCCGGAAAAATGATATTTTCATGGGCTATATAGGCTTGGCATTTTTTCAATTTTGAGGGGAAAATTATTCTTCGCCTAATCGTTCATTTATCGCGTCAGACGGCTTCTGCGTGTCCCCGGGGACTCGTATATGCGAGAACCAGCCCCTTAGAGACACTTTATTTTTTGCCGGAAAAATGATATTTTCATGGGCTATAGGCTTCGCATTTTTTCAATTTTGAGGGGAAAATTATTCTTCGCCTAATCGTTCATTTATCGCGTTAGACGGCTTCTGCGTGTCCCCGGGGACTCGTATATGCGAGAACCAGCGCCTTAGAGACACTTTATTTTTTGCCGGAAAAATGATATTTTCATGGGCTATAGGCTCGGCATTTTTTAATTTTGAGGGGAAAATTATTCTTTGCCTAATCGTTCATTTATCGCGTTAGACAGCTTCTGCGTGTCCCCGGGGACTCGTATATGCGAGAACCAGCGCCTTAGAGACACGTTATTTTTTGCCGGAAAAATGATATTTTCATGGGCTATAGGCTCGGCATTTTTTCAATTTTGAGGGAAAAATTATTCTTTGCCTAATCGTTCATTTATCGCGTTAGACGGCTTCTGCGTGTCCCCGGGGACTCGTATATGCGAGAACCAGCGCCTTAGAGACACTTTATTTTTTGCCGGAAAAATGATATTTACATGGGCTATAGGCTTGGCATTTTTTCAATTTTGAGGGGAAAATTATTCTTCGCCTAATCGTTCATTTATCGCGTTAGACGGCTTCTGCGTGTCCCCGGGGACTCGTATATGCGAGAACCAGCGCCTTAGAGACACTTTATTTTTTGCCGGAAAAATGATATTTTCATGGGCTATAGGCTTGGCATTTTTTCAATTTTGAGGGGAAAATTATTCTTCGCCTAATCGTTCATTTATCGCGTTAGACGGCTTCTGCGTGTCCCCGGGGACTCGTATATGCGAGAAGCAGCGCCTTAGAGACACTTTATTTTTTGCCGGAAAAATGATATTTTCATGGGCTATTGGCTTGGCATTTTTTCAATTTTGAGGGGAAAATTATTCTTCGCCTAATGGTTCATTTATCGCGTTAGACGGCTTCTGCGTGTCCCCGGGGACTCGTATATGCGAGAACCAGCGCCTTAGAGACACGTTATTTTTTGCCGGAAAAATGATATTTTCATGGGCTATAGGCTTGGCATTTTTTCAATTTTGAGGGGAAAATTATTCTTCGCCTAATGGTTCATTTATCGCGTTAGACGGCTTCTGCGTGTCCCCGGGGACTCGTATATGCGAGAACCAGCGCCTTAGAGACACTTTATTTTTTGCCGGAAAAATATTTTCATGGGCTATAGGCTTGGCATTTTTTCAATTTTGAGGGGAAAATTATTCTTCGCCTAATGGTTCATTTATCGCGTTAGACGGCTTCTGCGTGTCCCCGGGGACTCGTATATGCGAGAACCAGCGCCTTAGAGACACTTTATTTTTTGCCGGAAAAATGATATTTTCATGGGCTATATAGGCTTGGCATTTTTTCAATTTTGAGGGGAAAATTATTCTTCGCCTAATGGTTCATTTATCGCGTTAGACGGCTTCTGCGTGTCCCCGGGGACTCGTATATGCGAGAACCAGCGCCTTAGAGACACTTTATTTTTTGCCGGAAAAATGATATTTTCATGGGCTATAGGCTTGGCATTTTTTCAATTTTGAGGGGAAAATTATTCTTCGCCTAATGGTTCATTTATCGCGTTAGACGGCTTCTGCGTGTCCCCGGGGACTCGTATATGCGAGAACCAGCGCCTTAGAGACACTTTATTTTTTGCCGGAAAAATATTTTCATGGGCTATAGGCTTGGCATTTTTTCAATTTTGAGGGGAAAATTATTCTTCGCCTAATCGTTCATTTATCGCGTTAGACGGCTTCTGCGTGTCCCCGGGGACTCGTATATGCGAGAACCAGCGCCTTAGAGACACTTTATTTTTTGCCGGAAAAATGATATTTTCATGGGCTATATAGGCTTGGCATTTTTTCAATTTTGAGGGGAAAATTATTCTTCGCCTAATCGTTCATTTATCGCGTCAGACGGCTTCTGCGTGTCCCCGGGGACTCGTATATGCGAGAACCAGCCCCTTAGAGACACTTTATTTTTTGCCGGAAAAATGATATTTTCATGGGCTATAGGCTTCGCATTTTTTCAATTTTGAGGGGAAAATTATTCTTCGCCTAATGGTTCATTTATCGCGTTAGACGGCTTCTGCGTGTCCCCGGGGACTCGTATATGCGAGAACCAGCGCCTTAGAGACACTTTATTTTTTGCCGGAAAAATGATATTTTCATGGGCTATAGGCTTGGCATTTTTTCAATTTTGAGGGGAAAATTATTCTTCGCCTAATGGTTCATTTATCGCGTTAGACGGCTTCTGCGTGTCCCCGGGGACTCGTATATGCGAGAACCAGCGCCTTAGAGACACTTTATTTTTTGCCGGAAAAATATTTTCATGGGCTATAGGCTTGGCATTTTTTCAATTTTGAGGGGAAAATTATTCTTCGCCTAATGGTTCATTTATCGCGTTAGACGGCTTCTGCGTGTCCCCGGGGACTCGTATATGCGAGAACCAGCGCCTTAGAGACACTTTATTTTTTGCCGGAAAAATATTTTCATGGGCTATAGGCTTGGCATTTTTTCAATTTTGAGGGGAAAATTATTCTTCGCCTAATGGTTCATTTATCGCGTTAGACGGCTTCTGCGTGTCCCCGGGGACTCGTATATGCGAGAACCAGCGCCTTAGAGACACTTTATTTTTTGCCGGAAAAATGATATTTTCATGGGCTATATAGGCTTGGCATTTTTTCAATTTTGAGGGGAAAATTATTCTTCGCCTAATGGTTCATTTATCGCGTTAGACGGCTTCTGCGTGTCCCCGGGGACTCGTATATGCGAGAACCAGCGCCTTAGAGACACTTTATTTTTTGCCGGAAAAATGATATTTTCATGGGCTATAGGCTTGGCATTTTTTCAATTTTGAGGGGAAAATTATTCTTCGCCTAATCGTTCATTTATCGCGTTAGACGGCTTCTGCGTGTCCCCGGGGACTCGTATATGCGAGAAGCAGCGCCTTAGAGACACTTTATTTTTTGCCGGAAAAATGATATTTTCATGGGCTATTGGCTTGGCATTTTTTCAATTTTGAGGGGAAAATTATTCTTCGCCTAATGGTTCATTTATCGCGTTAGACGGCTTCTGCGTGTCCCCGGGGACTCGTATATGCGAGAACCAGCGCCTTAGAGACACGTTATTTTTTGCCGGAAAAATGATATTTTCATGGGCTATAGGCTTGGCATTTTTTCAATTTTGAGGGGAAAATTATTCTTCGCCTAATGGTTCATTTATCGCGTTAGACGGCTTCTGCGTGTCCCCGGGGACTCGTATATGCGAGAACCAGCGCCTTAGAGACACTTTATTTTTTGCCGGAAAAATATTTTCATGGGCTATAGGCTTGGCATTTTTTCAATTTTGAGGGGAAAATTATTCTTCGCCTAATGGTTCATTTATCGCGTTAGACGGCTTCTGCGTGTCCCCGGGGACTCGTATATGCGAGAACCAGCGCCTTAGAGACACTTTATTTTTTGCCGGAAAAATGATATTTTCATGGGCTATATAGGCTTGGCATTTTTTCAATTTTGAGGGGAAAATTATTCTTCGCCTAATGGTTCATTTATCGCGTTAGACGGCTTCTGCGTGTCCCCGGGGACTCGTATATGCGAGAACCAGCGCCTTAGAGACACTTTATTTTTTGCCGGAAAAATGATATTTTCATGGGCTATAGGCTTGGCATTTTTTCAATTTTGAGGGGAAAATTATTCTTCGCCTAATGGTTCATTTATCGCGTTAGACGGCTTCTGCGTGTCCCCGGGGACTCGTATATGCGAGAACCAGCGCCTTAGAGACACTTTATTTTTTGCCGGAAAAATATTTTCATGGGCTATAGGCTTGGCATTTTTTCAATTTTGAGGGGAAAATTATTCTTCGCCTAATCGTTCATTTATCGCGTTAGACGGCTTCTGCGTGTCCCCGGGGACTCGTATATGCGAGAACCAGCGCCTTAGAGACACTTTATTTTTTGCCGGAAAAATGATATTTTCATGGGCTATATAGGCTTGGCATTTTTTCAATTTTGAGGGGAAAATTATTCTTCGCCTAATCGTTCATTTATCGCGTCAGACGGCTTCTGCGTGTCCCCGGGGACTCGTATATGCGAGAACCAGCCCCTTAGAGACACTTTATTTTTTGCCGGAAAAATGATATTTTCATGGGCTATAGGCTTCGCATTTTTTCAATTTTGAGGGGAAAATTATTCTTCGCCTAATGGTTCATTTATCGCGTTAGACGGCTTCTGCGTGTCCCCGGGGACTCGTATATGCGAGAACCAGCGCCTTAGAGACACTTTATTTTTTGCCGGAAAAATGATATTTTCATGGGCTATAGGCTTGGCATTTTTTCAATTTTGAGGGGAAAATTATTCTTCGCCTAATGGTTCATTTATCGCGTTAGACGGCTTCTGCGTGTCCCCGGGGACTCGTATATGCGAGAACCAGCGCCTTAGAGACACTTTATTTTTTGCCGGAAAAATATTTTCATGGGCTATAGGCTTGGCATTTTTTCAATTTTGAGGGGAAAATTATTCTTCGCCTAATGGTTCATTTATCGCGTTAGACGGCTTCTGCGTGTCCCCGGGGACTCGTATATGCGAGAACCAGCGCCTTAGAGACACTTTATTTTTTGCCGGAAAAATATTTTCATGGGCTATAGGCTTGGCATTTTTTCAATTTTGAGGGGAAAATTATTCTTCGCCTAATGGTTCATTTATCGCGTTAGACGGCTTCTGCGTGTCCCCGGGGACTCGTATATGCGAGAACCAGCGCCTTAGAGACACTTTATTTTTTGCCGGAAAAATGATATTTTCATGGGCTATATAGGCTTGGCATTTTTTCAATTTTGAGGGGAAAATTATTCTTCGCCTAATGGTTCATTTATCGCGTTAGACGGCTTCTGCGTGTCCCCGGGGACTCGTATATGCGAGAACCAGCGCCTTAGAGACACTTTATTTTTTGCCGGAAAAATGATATTTTCATGGGCTATATAGGCTTGGCATTTTTTCAATTTTGAGGGGAAAATTATTCTTCGCCTAATGGTTCATTTATCGCGTTAGACGGCTTCTGCGTGTCCCCGGGGACTCGTATATGCGAGAACCAGCGCCTTAGAGACACTTTATTTTTTGCCGGAAAAATATTTTCATGGGCTATAGGCTTGGCATTTTTTCAATTTTGAGGGGAAAATTATTCTTCGCCTAATCGTTCATTTATCGCGTTAGACGGCTTCTGCGTGTCCCCGGGGACTCGTATATGCGAGAACCAGCACCTTAGAGACACTTTATTTTTTGCCGGAAAAATGATATTTTCATGGGCTATATAGGCTTGGCATTTTTTCAATTTTGAGGGGAAAATTATTCTTCGCCTAATCGTTCATTTATCGCGTCAGACGGCTTCTGCGTGTCCCCGGGGACTCGTATATGCGAGAACCAGCCCCTTAGAGACACTTTATTTTTTGCCGGAAAAATGATATTTTCATGGGCTATAGGCTTCGCATTTTTTCAATTTTGAGGGGAAAATTATTCTTCGCCTAATGGTTCATTTATCGCGTTAGACGGCTTCTGCGTGTCCCCGGGGACTCGTATATGCGAGAACCAGCGCCTTAGAGACACTTTATTTTTTGCCGGAAAAATATTTTCATGGGCTATAGGCTTGGCATTTTTTCAATTTTGAGGGGAAAATTATTCTTCGCCTAATGGTTCATTTATCGCGTTAGACGGCTTCTGCGTGTCCCCGGGGACTCGTATATGCGAGAACCAGCGCCTTAGAGACACTTTATTTTTTGCCGGAAAAATGATATTTTCATGGGCTATAGGCTTCGCATTTTTTCAATTTTGAGGGGAAAATTATTCTTCGCCTAATCGTTCATTTATCGCGTTAGACGGCTTCTGCGTGTCCCCGGGGACTCGTATATGCGAGAACCAGCGCCTTAGAGACACTTTATTTTTTGCCGGAAAAATGATATTTTCATGGGCTATAGGCTTGGCATTTTTTAATTTTGAGGGGAAAATTATTCTTTGCCTAATCGTTCATTTATCGCGTTAGACGGCTTCTGCGTGTCCCCGGGGACTCGTATATGCGAGAACCAGCGCCTTAGAGACACGTTATTTTTTGCCGGAAAAATAATATTTTCATGGGCTATATAGGCTTGGCATTTTTTCAATTTTGAGGGGAAAATTATTCTTCGCCTAATCGTTCATTTATCGCGTTAGACGGCTTCTGCGTGTCCCCGGGGACTCGTATATGCGAGAAGCAGCGCCTTAGAGACACTTTATTTTTTGCCGGAAAAATGATATTTTCATGGGCTATAGGCTTGGCATTTTTTCAATTTTGAGGGGAAAATTATTCTTCGCCTAATGGTTCATTTATCGCGTTAGACGGCTTCTGCCTGTCCCCGGGGACTCGTATATGCGAGAACCAGCGCCTTAGAGACACTTTATTTTTTGCCGGAAAAATGATATTTTCATGGGTTATAGGCTTGGCATTTTTTCAATTTTGAGGGGAAAATTATTCTTCGCCTAATCGTTCATTTATCGCGTTAGACGGCTTCTGCGTGTCCCCGGGGACTCGTATATGCGAGAACCAGCGCCTTAGAGACACTTTATTTTTTGCCGGAAAAATGATATTTTCATGGGCTATAGGCTTGGCATTTTTTCAATTTTGAGGGGAAAATTATTCTTCGCCTAATCGTTCATTTATCGCGTTAGACGGCTTCTGCGTGTCCCCGGGGACTCGTATATGCGAGAAGCAGCGCCTTAGAGACACTTTATTTTTTGCCGGAAAAATGATATTTTCATGGGCTATTGGCTTGGCATTTTTTCAATTTTGAGGGGAAAATTATTCTTCGCCTAATGGTTCATTTATCGCGTTAGACGGCTTCTGCGTGTCCCCGGGGACTCGTATATGCGAGAACCAGCGCCTTAGAGACACGTTATTTTTTGCCGGAAAAATGATATTTTCATGGGCTATAGGCTTGGCATTTTTTCAATTTTGAGGGGAAAATTATTCTTCGCCTAATGGTTCATTTATCGCGTTAGACGGCTTCTGCGTGTCCCCGGGGACTCGTATATGCGAGAACCAGCGCCTTAGAGACACTTTATTTTTTGCCGGAAAAATATTTTCATGGGCTATAGGCTTGGCATTTTCTCAATTTTGAGGGGAAAATTATTCTTCGCCTAATGGTTCATTTATCGCGTTAGACGGCTTCTGCGTGTCCCCGGGGACTCGTATATGCGAGAACCAGCGCCTTAGAGACACTTTATTTTTTGCCGGAAAAATGATATTTTCATGGGCTATATAGGCTTGGCATTTTTTCAATTTTGAGGGGAAAATTATTCTTCGCCTAATGGTTCATTTATCGCGTTAGACGGCTTCTGCGTGTCCCCGGGGACTCGTATATGCGAGAACCAGCGCCTTAGAGACACTTTATTTTTTGCCGGAAAAATGATATTTTCATGGGCTATAGGCTTGGCATTTTTTCAATTTTGAGGGGAAAATTATTCTTCGCCTAATGGTTCATTTATCGCGTTAGACGGCTTCTGCGTGTCCCCGGGGACTCGTATATGCGAGAACCAGCGCCTTAGAGACACTTTATTTTTTGCCGGAAAAATGATATTTTCATGGGCTATATAGGCTTGGCATTTTTTCAATTTTGAGGGGAAAATTATTCTTCGCCTAATCGTTCATTTATCGCGTCAGACGGCTTCTGCGTGTCCCCGGGGACTCGTATATGCGAGAACCAGCCCCTTAGAGACACTTTATTTTTTGCCGGAAAAATGATATTTTCATGGGCTATAGGCTTCGCATTTTTTCAATTTTGAGGGGAAAATTATTCTTCGCCTAATCGTTCATTTATCGCGTTAGACGGCTTCTGCGTGTCCCCGGGGACTCGTATATGCGAGAACCAGCGCCTTAGAGACACTTTATTTTTTGCCGGAAAAATGATATTTTCATGGGCTATAGGCTTGGCATTTTTTCAATTTTGAGGGGAAAATTATTCTTCGCCTAATGGTTCATTTATCGCGTTAGGCGGCTTCTGCGTGTCCCCGGGGACTCGTATATGCGAGAACCAGCGCCTTAGAGACACTTTATTTTTTGCCGGAAAAATGATATTTTCATGGGCTATATAGGCTTGGCATTTTTTCAATTTTGAGGGGAAAATTATTCTTCGCCTAATGGTTCATTTATCGCGTTAGACGGCTTCTGCGTGTCCCCGGGGACTCGTATATGCGAGAACCAGCGCCTTAGAGACACTTTATTTTTTGCCGGAAAAATGATATTTTCATGGGCTATAGGCTTGGCATTTTTTCAATTTTGAGGGGAAAATTATTCTTCGCCTAATGGTTCATTTATCGCGTTAGACGGCTTCTGCGTGTCCCCGGGGACTCGTATATGCGAGAACCAGCGCCTTAGAGACACTTTATTTTTTGCCGGAAAAATGATATTTTCATGGGCTATATAGGCTTGGCATTTTTTCAATTTTGAGGGGAAAATTATTCTTCGCCTAATCGTTCATTTATCGCGTCAGACGGCTTCTGCGTGTCCCCGGGGACTCGTATATGCGAGAACCAGCCCCTTAGAGACACTTTATTTTTTGCCGGAAAAATGATATTTTCATGGGCTATAGGCTTCGCATTTTTTCAATTTTGAGGGGAAAATTATTCTTCGCCTAATCGTTCATTTATCGCGTTAGACGGCTTCTGCGTGTCCCCGGGGACTCGTATATGCGAGAACCAGCGCCTTAGAGACACTTTATTTTTTGCCGGAAAAATGATATTTTCATGGGCTATAGGCTTGGCATTTTTTCAATTTTGAGGGGAAAATTATTCTTTGCCTAATCGTTCATTTATCGCGTTAGACGGCTTCTGCGTGTCCCCGGGGACTCGTATATGCGAGAACCAGCGCCTTAGAGACACTTTATTTTTTGCCGGAAAAATATTTTCATGGGCTATAGGCTTGGCATTTTTTCAATTTTGAGGGGAAAATTATTCTTCGCCTAATGGTTCATCTATCGCGTTAGACGGCTTCTGCGTGTCCCCGGGGACTCGTATATGCGAGAACCAGCGCCTTAGAGACACTTTATTTTTTGCCGGAAAAATGATATTTTCATGGGCTATATAGGCTTGGCATTTTTTCAATTTTGAGGGGAAAATTATTCTTCGCCTAATGGTTCATTTATCGCGTTAGACGGCTTCTGCGTGTCCCCGGGGACTCGTATATGCGAGAACCAGCGCCTTAGAGACACTTTATTTTTTGCCGGAAAAATGATATTTTCATGGGCTATAGGCTTGGCATTTTTTCAATTTTGAGGGGAAAATTATTCTTCGCCTAATGGTTCATTTATCGCGTTAGACGGCTTCTGCGTGTCCCCGGGGACTCGTATATGCGAGAACCAGCGCCTTAGAGACACTTTATTTTTTGCCGGAAAAATATTTTCATGGGCTATAGGCTTGGCATTTTTTCAATTTTGAGGGGAAAATTATTCTTCGCCTAATCGTTCATTTATCGCGTTAGACGGCTTCTGCGTGTCCCCGGGGACTCGTATATGCGAGAACCAGCGCCTTAGAGACACTTTATTTTTTGCCGGAAAAATGATATTTTCATGGGCTATATAGGCTTGGCATTTTTTCAATTTTGAGGGGAAAATTATTCTTCGCCTAATCGTTCATTTATCGCGTCAGACGGCTTCTGCGTGTCCCCGGGGACTCGTATATGCGAGAACCAGCCCCTTAGAGACACTTTATTTTTTGCCGGAAAAATGATATTTTCATGGGCTATAGGCTTCGCATTTTTTCAATTTTGAGGGGAAAATTATTCTTCGCCTAATCGTTCATTTATCGCGTTAGACGGCTTCTGCGTGTCCCCGGGGACTCGTATATGCGAGAACCAGCGCCTTAGAGACACTTTATTTTTTGCCGGAAAAATGATATTTTCATGGGCTATAGGCTCGGCATTTTTTAATTTTGAGGGGAAAATTATTCTTTGCCTAATCGTTCATTTATCGCGTTAGACGGCTTCTGCGTGTCCCCGGGGACTCGTATATGCGAGAACCAGCGCCTTAGAGACACGTTATTTTTTGCCGGAAAAATGATATTTTCATGGGCTATAGGCTTGGCATTTTTTCAATTTTGAGGGAAAAATTATTCTTTGCCTAATCGTTCATTTATCGCGTTAGACGGCTTCTGCGTGTCCCCCCGGGGACTCGTATATGCGAGAACCAGCGCCTTAGAGACACTTTATTTTTTGCCGGAAAAATGATATTTACATGGGCTATAGGCTTGGCATTTTTTCAATTTTGAGGGGAAAATTATTCTTCGCCTAATCGTTCATTTATCGCGTTAGACGGCTTCTGCGTGTCCCCGGGGACTCGTATATGCGAGAACCAGCGCCTTAGAGACACTTTATTTTTTGCCGGAAAAATGAAATTTTCATGGGCTATAGGCTTGGCATTTTTTCAATTTTGAGGGGAAAATTATTCTTCGCCTAATCGTTCATTTATCGCGTTTGACGGCTTCTGCGTGTCCCCGGGGACTCGTATATGCGAGAACCAGCGCCTTAGAGACACTTTATTTTTTGCCGGAAAAATGATATTTTCATGGGCTATAGGCTTGGCATTTTTTCAATTTTGAGGGGAAAATTATTCTTCGCCTAATGGTTCATTTATCGCGTTAGACGGCTTCTGCGTGTCCCCGGGGACTCGTATATGCGAGAACCAGCGCCTTAGAGACACTTTATTTTTTGCCGGAAAAATGATATTTTCATGGGCTATAGGCTTGGCATTTTTTCAATTTTGAGGGGAAAATTATTCTTCGCCTAATGGTTCATTTATCGCGTTAGACGGCTTCTGCGTGTCCCCGGGGACTCGTATATGCGAGAACCAGCGCCTTAGAGACACTTTATTTTTTGCCGGAAAAATATTTTCATGGGCTATAGGCTTGGCATTTTTTCAATTTTGAGGGGAAAATTATTCTTCGCCTAATGGTTCATTTATCGCGTTAGACGGCTTCTGCGTGTCCCCGGGGACTCGTATATGCGAGAACCAGCGCCTTAGAGACACTTTATTTTTTGCCGGAAAAATGATATTTTCATGGGCTATAGGCTTCGCATTTTTTCAATTTTGAGGGGAAAATTATTCTTCGCCTAATCGTTCATTTATCGCGTTAGACGGCTTCTGCGTGTCCCCGGGGACTCGTATATGCGAGAACCAGCGCCTTAGAGACACTTTATTTTTTGCCGGAAAAATGATATTTTCATGGGCTATATAGGCTTGGCATTTTTTCAATTTTGAGGGGAAAATTATTCTTCGCCTAATCGTTCATTTATCGCGTTAGATGGCTTCTGCGTGTCCCCGGGGACTCGTATATGCGAGAACCAGCGCCTTAGAGACACTTTATTTTTTGCCGGAAAAATGATATTTTCATGGGCTATAGGCTTCGCATTTTTTCAATTTTGAGGGGAAAATTATTCTTCGCCTAATCGTTCATTTATCGCGTTAGACGGCTTCTGCGTGTCCCCGGGGACTCGTATATGCGAGAACCAGCGCCTTAGAGACACTTTATTTTTTGCCGGAAAAATGATATTTTCATGGGCTATAGGCTTGGCATTTTTTCAATTTTGAGGGGAAAATTATTCTTCGCCTAATCGTTCATTTATCGCGTTAGACGGCTTCTGCGTGTCCCCGGGGACTCGTATATGCGAGAACCAGCGCCTTAGAGACACTTTATTTTTTGCCGGAAAAATGATATTTTCATGGGCTATAGGCTTGGCATTTTTTCAATTTTGAGGGGAAAATTATTCTTCGCCTAATCGTTCATTTATCGCGTTAAACGGCTTCTGCGTGTCCCCGGGGACTCGTATATGCGAGAACCAGCGCCTTAGAGACACTTTATTTTTTGCCGGAAAAATGATATTTTCATGGACTATAGGCTTGGCATTTTTTCAATTTTGAGGGGAAAATTATTCTTCGCCTAATGGTTCATTTATCGCGTTAGACGGCTTCTGCGTGTCCCCGGGGACTCGTATATGCGAGAACCAGCGCCTTAGAGACACTTTATTTTTTGCCGGAAAAATGATATTTTCATGGGCTATAGGCTTGGCATTTTTTCAATTTTGAGGGGAAAATTATTCTTCGCCTAATGGTTCATTTATCGCGTTAGACGGCTTCTGCGTGTCCCCGGGGACTCGTATATGCGAGAACCAGCGCCTTAGAGACACTTTATTTTTTGCCGGAAAAATATTTTCATGGGCTATAGGCTTGGCATTTTTTCAATTTTGAGGGGAAAATTATTCTTCGCCTAATGGTTCATTTATCGCGTTAGACGGCTTCTGCGTGTCCCCGGGGACTCGTATATGCGAGAACCAGCGCCTTAGAGACACTTTATTTTTTGCCGGAAAAATGATATTTTCATGGGCTATAGGCTTGGCATTTTTTCAATTTTGAGGGGAAAATTATTCTTCGCCTAATCGTTCATTTATCGCGTTAGACGGCTTCTGCGTGTCCCCGGGGACTCGTATATGCGAGAACCAGCGCCTTAGAGACACTTTATTTTTTGCCGGAAAAATGATATTTTCATGGGCTATATAGGCTTGGCATTTTTTCAATTTTGAGGGGAAAATTATTCTTCGCCTAATCGTTCATTTATCGCGTTAGACGGCTTCTGCGTGCCCCCGGGGACTCGTATATGCGAGAACCAGCGCCTTAGAGACACTTTATTTTTTGCCGGAAAAATGATATTTTCATGGGCTATAGGCTTCGCATTTTTTCAATTTTGAGGGGAAAATTATTCTTCGCCTAATCGTTCATTTATCGCGTTAGACGGCTTCTGCGTGTCCCCGGGGACTCGTATATGCGAGAACCAGCGCCTTAGAGACACTTTATTTTTTGCCGGAAAAATGATATTTTCATGGACTATAGGCTCGGCATTTTTTAATTTTGAGGGGAAAATTATTCTTTGCCTAATCGTTCATTTATCGCGTTAGACGGCTTCTGCGTGTCCCCGGGGACTCGTATATGCGAGAACCAGCGCCTTAGAGACACGTTATTTTTTGCCGGAAAAATGATATTTTCATGGGCTATAGGCTTGGCATTTTTTCAATTTTGAGGGGAAAATTATTCTTCGCCTAATCGTTCATTTATCGCGTCAGACGGCTTCTGCGTGTCCCCGGGGACTCGTATATGCGAGAACCAGCGCCTTAGAGACACTTTATTTTTTGCCGGAAAAATGATATTTTCATGGGCTATAGGCTTGGCATTTTTTCAATTTTGAGGGGAAAATTATTCTTCGCCTAATCGTTCATTTATCGCGTTAGACGGCTTCTGCGTGTCCCCGGGGACTCGTATATGCGAGAACCAGCGCCTTAGAGACACTTTATTTTTTGCCGGAAAAATGATATTTTCATGGGCTATAGGCTTGGCATTTTTTCAATTTTGAGGGGAAAATTATTCTTCGCCTAATCGTTCATTTATCGCGTTAGACGGCTTCTGCGTGTCCCCGGGGACTCGTATATGCGAGAACCAGCGCCTTAGAGACACTTTATTTTTTGCCGGAAAAATGATATTTTCATGGGCTATAGGCTTGGCATTTTTTAAATTTTGAGGGGAAAATTATTCTTCGCCTAATCGTTCATTTATCGCGTTAGACGGCTTCTGCGTGTCCCCGGGGACTCGTATATGCGAGAAGCAGCGCCTTAGAGACACTTTATTTTTTGCCGGAAAAATGATATTTTCATGGGCTATAGGCTTGGCATTTTTTCAATTTTGAGGGGAAAATTATTCTTCGCCTAATCGTTCATTTATCGCGTTAGACGGCTTCTGCGTGTCCCCGGGGACTCGTATATGCGAGAACCAGCGCCTTAGAGACACTTTATTTTTTGCCGGAAAAATGATATTTTCATGGGCTATAGGCTTGGCATTTTTTCAATTTTGAGGGGAAAATTATTCTTCGCCTAATCGTTCATTTATCGCGTTAGACGGCTTCTGCGAGTCCCCGGGGACTCGTATATGCGAGAACCAGCGCCTTAGAGACACTTTATTTTTTGCCGGAAAAATGATATTTTCATGGGCTATAGGCTTGGCATTTTTTCAATTTTGAGGGGAAAATTATTCTTCGCCTAATGGTTCATTTATCGCGTTAGACGGCGTCTGCGTGTCCCCGGGGACTCGTATATGCGAGAACCAGCGCCTTAGAGACACTTTATTTTTTGCCGGAAAAATGATATTTTCATGGGCTATAGGCTTGGCATTTTTTCAATTTTGAGGGGAAAATTATTCTTCGCCTAATGGTTCATTTATCGCGTTAGACGGCTTCTGCGTGTCCCCGGGGACTCGTATATGCGAGAACCAGCGCCTTAGAGACACTTTATTTTTTGCCGGAAAAATGTTTTCATGGGCTATAGGCTTGGCATTTTTTCAATTTTGAGGGGAAAATTATTCTTCGCCTAATGGTTCATTTATCGCGTTAGACGGCTTCTGCGTGTCCCCGGGGACTCGTATATGCGAGAACCAGCGCCTTAGAGACACTTTATTTTTTGCCGGAAAAATGATATTTTCATGGGCTATAGGCTTGGCATTTTTTCAATTTTGAGGGGAAAATTATTCTTCGCCTAATCGTTCATTTATCGCGTTAGACGGCTTCTGCGTGTCCCCGGGGACTCGTATATGCGAGAACCAGCGCCTTAGAGACACTTTATTTTTTGCCGGAAAAATGATATTTTCATGGGCTATAGGCTTGGCATTTTTTCAATTTTGAGGGGAAAATTATTCTTCGCCTAATGGTTCATTTATCGCGTTAGACGGCTTCTGCGTGTCCCCGGGGACTCGTATATGCGAGAACCAGCGCCTTAGAGACACTTTATTTGTTGCCGGAAAAATGATATTTTCATGGGCTATAGGCTTGGCATTTTTTCAATTTTGAGGGGAAAATTATTCTTCGCCTAATCGTTCATTTATCGCGTTAGACGGCTTCTGCGTGTCCCCGGGGACTCGTATATGCGAGAACCAGCGCCTTAGAGACACTTTATTTTTTGCCGGAAAAATGATATCTTCATGGGCATAGGCTTGGCATTTTTTCAATTTTGAGGGGAAAATTATTCTTCGCCTAATGGTTCATTTATCGCGTTAGACGGCTTCTGCGTGTCCCCGGGGACTCGTATATGCGAGAACCAGCGCCTTAGAGACACTTTATTTTTTGCCGGAAAAATGATATTTTCATGGGCTATGGGCTTGGCATTTTTTCAATTTTGAGGGGAAAATTATTCTTCGCCTAATGGTTCATTTATCGCGTTAGACGGCTTCTGCGTGTCCCCGGGGACTCGTATATGCGAGAACCAGCGCCTTAGAGACACTTTATTTTTTGCCGGAAAAATATTTTCATGGGCTATAGGCTTGGCATTTTTTCAATTTTGAGGGGAAAATTATTCTTCGCCTAATGGTTCATTTATCGCGTTAGACGGCTTCTGCGTGTCCCCGGGGACTCGTATATGCGAGAACCAGCGCCTTAGAGACACTTTATTTTTTGCCGGAAAAATGATATTTTCATGGGCTATAGGCTTGGCATTTTTTCAATTTTGAGGGGAAAATTATTCTTCGCCTAATCGTTCATTTATCGCGTTAGACGGCTTCTGCGTGTCCCCGGGGACTCGTATATGCGAGAACCAGCGCCTTAGAGACACTTTATTTTTTGCCGGAAAAATGATATTTTCATGGGCTATATAGGCTTGGCATTTTTTCAATTTTGAGGGGAAAATTATTCTTCGCCTAATCGTTCATTTATCGCGTTAGACGGCTTCTGCGTGTCCCCGGGGACTCGTATATGCGAGAACCAGCGCCTTAGAGACACTTTATTTTTTGCCGGAAAAATGATATTTTCATGGGCTATAGGCTTGGCATTTTTTCAATTTTGAGGGGAAAATTATTCTTCGCCTAATCGTTCATTTATCGCGTTAGACGGCTTCTGCGTGTCCCCGGGGACTCGTATATGCGAGAACCAGCGCCTTAGAGACACTTTATTTTTTGCCGGAAAAATGATACTTTCATGGGCTATATAGGCTTGGCATTTTTTCAATTTTGAGGGGAAAATTATTCTTCGCCTAATCGTTAATTTATCGCGTTAGACGGCTTCTGCGTGTCCCCGGGGACTCGTATATGCGAGAACCAGCGCCTTAGAGACACTTTATTTTTTGCCGGAAAAATGATATTTTCATGGGCTATAGGCTCGGCATTTTTTAATTTTGAGGGGAAAATTATTCTTTGCCTAATCGTTCATTTATCGCGTTAGACGGCTTCTGCGTGTCCCCGGGGACTCGTATATGCGAGAACCAGCGCCTTAGAGACACGTTATTTTTTGCCGGAAAAATGATATTTTCATGGGCTATAGGCTTGGCATTTTTTCAATTTTGAGGGAAAAATTATTCTTTGCCTAATCGTTCATTTATCGCGTTAGACGGCTTCTGCGTGTCCCCGGGGACTCGTATATGCGAGAACCAGCGCCTTAGAGACACTTTATTTTTTGCCGGAAAAATGATATTTACATGGGCTATAGGCTTGGCATTTTTTCAATTTTGAGGGGAAAATTATTCTTCGCCTAATCGTTCATTTATCGCGTTAGACGGCTTCTGCGTGTCCCCGGGGACTCGTATATGCGAGAACCAGCGCCTTAGAGACACTTTATTTTTTGCCGGAAAAATGATATTTTCATGGGCTATAGGCTTGGCATTTTTTCAATTTTGAGGGGAAAATTATTCTTCGCCTAATGGTTCATTTATCGCGTTAGACGGCTTCTGCGTGTCCCCGGGGACTCGTATATGCGAGAACCAGCGCCTTAGAGACACTTTATTTTTTGCCGGAAAAATGATATTTTCATGGGCTATAGGCTTGGCATTTTTTCAATTTTGAGGGGAAAATTATTCTTCGCCTAATCGTTCATTTATCGCGTTAGACGGCTTCTGCGTGTCCCCGGGGACTCGTATATGCGAGAACCAGCGCCTTAGAGACACTTTATTTTTTGCCGGAAAAATGATATTTTCATGGGCTATATAGGCTTGGCATTTTTTCAATTTTGAGGGGAAAATTATTCTTCGCCTAATCGTTCATTTATCGCGTTAGACGGCTTCTGCGTGCCCCCGGGGACTCGTATATGCGAGAACCAGCGCCTTAGAGACACTTTATTTTTTGCCGGAAAAATGATATTTTCATGGGCTATAGGCTTCGCATTTTTTCAATTTTGAGGGGAAAATTATTCTTCGCCTAATCGTTCATTTATCGCGTTAGACGGCTTCTGCGTGTCCCCGGGGACTCGTATATGCGAGAACCAGCGCCTTAGAGACACTTTATTTTTTGCCGGAAAAATGATATTTTCATGGACTATAGGCTCGGCATTTTTTAATTTTGAGGGGAAAATTATTCTTTGCCTAATCGTTCATTTATCGCGTTAGACGGCTTCTGCGTGTCCCCGGGGACTCGTATATGCGAGAACCAGCGCCTTAGAGACACGTTATTTTTTGCCGGAAAAATGATATTTTCATGGGCTATAGGCTTGGCATTTTTTCAATTTTGAGGGGAAAATTATTCTTCGCCTAATCGTTCATTTATCGCGTCAGACGGCTTCTGCGTGTCCCCGGGGACTCGTATATGCGAGAACCAGCGCCTTAGAGACACTTTATTTTTTGCCGGAAAAATGATATTTTCATGGGCTATAGGCTTGGCATTTTTTCAATTTTGAGGGGAAAATTATTCTTCGCCTAATCGTTCATTTATCGCGTTAGACGGCTTCTGCGTGTCCCCGGGGACTCGTATATGCGAGAACCAGCGCCTTAGAGACACTTTATTTTTTGCCGGAAAAATGATATTTTCATGGGCTATAGGCTTGGCATTTTTTCAATTTTGAGGGGAAAATTATTCTTCGCCTAATCGTTCATTTATCGCGTTAGACGGCTTCTGCGTGTCCCCGGGGACTCGTATATGCGAGAACCAGCGCCTTAGAGACACTTTATTTTTTGCCGGAAAAATGATATTTTCATGGGCTATAGGCTTGGTATTTTTTAAATTTTGAGGGGAAAATTATTCTTCGCCTAATCGTTCATTTATCGCGTTAGACGGCTTCTGCGTGTCCCCGGGGACTCGTATATGCGAGAAGCAGCGCCTTAGAGACACTTTATTTTTTGCCGGAAAAATGATATTTTCATGGGCTATAGGCTTGGCATTTTTTCAATTTTGAGGGGAAAATTATTCTTCGCCTAATCGTTCATTTATCGCGTTAGACGGCTTCTGCGTGTCCCCGGGGACTCGTATATGCGAGAACCAGCGCCTTAGAGACACTTTATTTTTTGCCGGAAAAATTATATTTTCATGGGCTATAGGCTTGGCATTTTTTCAATTTTGAGGGGAAAATTATTCTTCGCCTAATCGTTCATTTATCGCGTTAGACGGCTTCTGCGTGTCCCCGGGGACTCGTATATGCGAGAACCAGCGCCTTAGAGACACTTTATTTTTTGCCGGAAAAATGATATTTTCATGGGCTATAGGCTTGGCATTTTTTCAATTTTGAGGGGAAAATTATTCTTCGCCTAATGGTTCATTTATCGCGTTAGACGGCTTCTGCGTGTACCCGGGGACTCGTATATGCGAGAACCAGCGCCTTAGAGACACTTTATTTTTTGCCGGAAAAATGATATTTTCATGGGCTATAGGCTTGGCATTTTTTCAATTTTGAGGGGAAAATTATTCTTCGCCTAATCGTTCATTTATCGCGTTAGACGGCTTCTGCGTGTCCCCGGGGACTCGTATATGCGAGAACCAGCGCCTTAGAGACACTTTATTTTTTGCCGGAAAAATGATATTTTCATGGGCTATATAGGCTTGGCATTTTTTCAATTTTGAGGGGAAAATTATTCTTCGCCTAATCGTTCATTTATCGCGTTAGACGGCTTCTGCGTGCCCCCGGGGACTCGTATATGCGAGAACCAGCGCCTTAGAGACACTTTATTTTTTGCCGGAAAAATGATATTTTCATGGGCTATAGGCTTCGCATTTTTTCAATTTTGAGGGGAAAATTATTCTTCGCCTAATCGTTCATTTATCGCGTTAGACGGCTTCTGCGTGTCCCCGGGGACTCGTATATGCGAGAACCAGCGCCTTAGAGACACTTTATTTTTTGCCGGAAAAATGATATTTTCATGGACTATAGGCTCGGCATTTTTTAATTTTGAGGGGAAAATTATTCTTTGCCTAATCGTTCATTTATCGCGTTAGACGGCTTCTGCGTGTCCCCGGGGACTCGTATATGCGAGAACCAGCGCCTTAGAGACACGTTATTTTTTGCCGGAAAAATGATATTTTCATGGGCTATAGGCTTGGCATTTTTTCAATTTTGAGGGGAAAATTATTCTTCGCCTAATCGTTCATTTATCGCGTCAGACGGCTTCTGCGTGTCCCCGGGGACTCGTATATGCGAGAACCAGCGCCTTAGAGACACTTTATTTTTTGCCGGAAAAATGATATTTTCATGGGCTATAGGCTTGGCATTTTTTCAATTTTGAGGGGAAAATTATTCTTCGCCTAATCGTTCATTTATCGCGTTAGACGGCTTCTGCGTGTCCCCGGGGACTCGTATATGCGAGAACCAGCGCCTTAGAGACACTTTATTTTTTGCCGGAAAAATGATATTTTCATGGGCTATAGGCTTGGCATTTTTTCAATTTTGAGGGGAAAATTATTCTTCGCCTAATCGTTCATTTATCGCGTTAGACGGCTTCTGCGTGTCCCCGGGGACTCGTATATGCGAGAACCAGCGCCTTAGAGACACTTTATTTTTTGCCGGAAAAATGATATTTTCATGGGCTATAGGCTTGGCATTTTTTAAATTTTGAGGGGAAAATTATTCTTCGCCTAATCGTTCATTTATCGCGTTAGACGGCTTCTGCGTGTCCCCGGGGACTCGTATATGCGAGAAGCAGCGCCTTAGAGACACTTTATTTTTTGCCGGAAAAATGATATTTTCATGGGCTATAGGCTTGGCATTTTTTCAATTTTGAGGGGAAAATTATTCTTCGCCTAATCGTTCATTTATCGCGTTAGACGGCTTCTGCGTGTCCCCGGGGACTCGTATATGCGAGAACCAGCGCCTTAGAGACACTTTATTTTTTGCCGGAAAAATTATATTTTCATGGGCTATAGGCTTGGCATTTTTTCAATTTTGAGGGGAAAATTATTCTTCGCCTAATCGTTCATTTATCGCGTTAGACGGCTTCTGCGAGTCCCCGGGGACTCGTATATGCGAGAACCAGCGCCTTAGAGACACTTTATTTTTTGCCGGAAAAATGATATTTTCATGGGCTATAGGCTTGGCATTTTTTCAATTTTGAGGGGAAAATTATTCTTCGCCTAATGGTTCATTTATCGCGTTAGACGGCGTCTGCGTGTCCCCGGGGACTCGTATATGCGAGAACCAGCGCCTTAGAGACACTTTATTTTTTGCCGGAAAAATGATATTTTCATGGGCTATAGGCTTGGCATTTTTTCAATTTTGAGGGGAAAATTATTCTTCGCCTAATGGTTCATTTATCGCGTTAGACGGCTTCTGCGTGTCCCCGGGGACTCGTATATGCGAGAACCAGCGCCTTAGAGACACTTTATTTTTTGCCGGAAAAATGTTTTCATGGGCTATAGGCTTGGCATTTTTTCAATTTTGAGGGGAAAATTATTCTTCGCCTAATGGTTCATTTATCGCGTTAGACGGCTTCTGCGTGTCCCCGGGGACTCGTATATGCGAGAACCAGCGCCTTAGAGACACTTTATTTTTTGCCGGAAAAATGATATTTTCATGGGCTATAGGCTTGGCATTTTTTCAATTTTGAGGGGAAAATTATTCTTCGCCTAATCGTTCATTTATCGCGTTAGACGGCTTCTGCGTGTCCCCGGGGACTCGTATATGCGAGAACCAGCGCCTTAGAGACACTTTATTTTTTGCCGGAAAAATGATATTTTCATGGGCTATAGGCTTGGCATTTTTTCAATTTTGAGGGGAAAATTATTCTTCGCCTAATGGTTCATTTATCGCGTTAGACGGCTTCTGCGTGTCCCCGGGGACTCGTATATGCGAGAACCAGCGCCTTAGAGACACTTTATTTGTTGCCGGAAAAATGATATTTTCATGGGCTATAGGCTTGGCATTTTTTCAATTTTGAGGGGAAAATTATTCTTCGCCTAATCGTTCATTTATCGCGTTAGACGGCTTCTGCGTGTCCCCGGGGACTCGTATATGCGAGAACCAGCGCCTTAGAGACACTTTATTTTTTGCCGGAAAAATGATATCTTCATGGGCTATAGGCTTGGCATTTTTTCAATTTTGAGGGGAAAATTATTCTTCGCCTAATGGTTCATTTATCGCGTTAGACGGCTTCTGCGTGTCCCCGGGGACTCGTATATGCGAGAACCAGCGCCTTAGAGACACTTTATTTTTTGCCGGAAAAATGATATTTTCATGGGCGGGCTTGGCATTTTTTCAATTTTGAGGGGAAAATTATTCTTCGCCTAATGGTTCATTTATCGCGTTAGACGGCTTCTGCGTGTCCCCGGGGACTCGTATATGCGAGAACCAGCGCCTTAGAGACACTTTATTTTTTGCCGGAAAAATATTTTCATGGGCTATAGGCTTGGCATTTTTTCAATTTTGAGGGGAAAATTATTCTTCGCCTAATGGTTCATTTATCGCGTTAGACGGCTTCTGCGTGTCCCCGGGGACTCGTATATGCGAGAACCAGCGCCTTAGAGACACTTTATTTTTTGCCGGAAAAATGATATTTTCATGGGCTATAGGCTTGGCATTTTTTCAATTTTGAGGGGAAAATTATTCTTCGCCTAATCGTTCATTTATCGCGTTAGACGGCTTCTGCGTGTCCCCGGGGACTCGTATATGCGAGAACCAGCGCCTTAGAGACACTTTATTTTTTGCCGGAAAAATGATATTTTCATGGGCTATATAGGCTTGGCATTTTTTCAATTTTGAGGGGAAAATTATTCTTCGCCTAATCGTTCATTTATCGCGTTAGACGGCTTCTGCGTGTCCCCGGGGACTCGTATATGCGAGAACCAGCGCCTTAGAGACACTTTATTTTTTGCCGGAAAAATGATATTTTCATGGGCTATAGGCTTGGCATTTTTTCAATTTTGAGGGGAAAATTATTCTTCGCCTAATCGTTCATTTATCGCGTTAGACGGCTTCTGCGTGTCCCCGGGGACTCGTATATGCGAGAACCAGCGCCTTAGAGACACTTTATTTTTTGCCGGAAAAATGATATTTTCATGGGCTATATAGGCTTGGCATTTTTTCAATTTTGAGGGGAAAATTATTCTTCGCCTAATCGTTAATTTATCGCGTTAGACGGCTTCTGCGTGTCCCCGGGGACTCGTATATGCGAGAACCAGCGCCTTAGAGACACTTTATTTTTTGCCGGAAAAATGATATTTTCATGGGCTATAGGCTCGGCATTTTTTAATTTTGAGGGGAAAATTATTCTTTGCCTAATCGTTCATTTATCGCGTTAGACGGCTTCTGCGTGTCCCCGGGGACTCGTATATGCGAGAACCAGCGCCTTAGAGACACGTTATTTTTTGCCGGAAAAATGATATTTTCATGGGCTATAGGCTTGGCATTTTTTCAATTTTGAGGGAAAAATTATTCTTTGCCTAATCGTTCATTTATCGCGTTAGACGGCTTCTGCGTGTCCCCGGGGACTCGTATATGCGAGAACCAGCGCCTTAGAGACACTTTATTTTTTGCCGGAAAAATGATATTTACATGGGCTATAGGCTTGGCATTTTTTCAATTTTGAGGGGAAAATTATTCTTCGCCTAATCGTTCATTTATCGCGTTAGACGGCTTCTGCGTGTCCCCGGGGACTCGTATATGCGAGAACCAGCGCCTTAGAGACACTTTATTTTTTGCCGGAAAAATGATATTTTCATGGGCTATAGGCTTGGCATTTTTTCAATTTTGAGGGGAAAATTATTCTTCGCCTAATGGTTCATTTATCGCGTTAGACGGCTTCTGCGTGTCCCCGGGGACTCGTATATGCGAGAACCAGCGCCTTAGAGACACTTTATTTTTTGCCAGAAAAATGATATTTTCATGGGCTATAGGCTTGGCATTTTTCAATTTTGAGGGGAAAATTATTCTTCGCCTAATCGTTCATTTATCGCGTTAGACGGCTTCTGCGTGTCCCCGGGGACTCGTATATGCGAGAAGCAGCGCCTTAGAGACACTTTATTTTTTGCCGGAAAAATGATATTTTCATGGGCTATAGGCTTGGCATTTTTTCAATTTTGAGGGGAAAATTATTCTTCGCCTAATCGTTCATTTATCGCGTTAGACGGCTTCTGCGTGTCCCCGGGGACTCGTATATGCGAGAACCAGCGCCTTAGAGACACTTTATTTTTTGCCGGAAAAATGATATTTTCATGGGCTATAGGCTTGGCATTTTTTCAATTTTGAGGGGAAAATTATTCTTCGCCTAATCGTTCATTTATCGCGTTAGACGGCTTCTGCGTGTCCCCGGGGACTCGTATATGCGAGAACCAGCGCCTTAGAGACACTTTATTTTTTGCCGGAAAAATGATATTTTCATGGGCTATAGGCTTGGCATTTTTTCAATTTTGAGGGGAAAATTATTCTTCGCCTAATCGTTCATTTATCGCGTTAGACGGCTTCTGCGTGTCCCCGGGGACTCGTATATGCGAGAAGCAGCGCCTTAGAGACACTTTATTTTTTGCCGGAAAAATGATATTTTCATGGGCTATAGGCTTGGCATTTTTTCAATTTTGAGGGGAAAATTATTCTTCGCCTAATCGTTCATTTATCGCGTTAGACGGCTTCTGCGTGTCCCCGGGGACTCGTATATGCGAGAACCAGCGCCTTAGAGACACTTTATTTTTTGCCGGAAAAATGATATTTTCATGGGCTATAGGCTTGGCATTTTTTCAATTTTGAGGGGAAAATTATTCTTCGCCTAATCGTTCATTTATCGCGTTAGACGGCTTCTGCGTGTCCCCGGGGACTCGTATATGCGAGAACCAGCGCCTTAGAGACACTTTATTTTTTGCCGGAAAAATGATATTTTCATGGGCTATAGGCTTGGCATTTTTTCAATTTTGAGGGGAAAATTATTCTTCGCCTAATCGTTCATTTATCGCGTTAGACGGCTTCTGCGTGTCCCCGGGGACTCGTATATGCGAGAAGCAGCGCCTTAGAGACACTTTATTTTTTGCCGGAAAAATGATATTTTCATGGGCTATAGGCTTGGCATTTTTTCAATTTTGAGGGGAAAATTATTCTTCGCCTAATCGTTCATTTATCGCGTTAGACGGCTTCTGCGTGTCCCCGGGGACTCGTATATGCGAGAACCAGCGCCTTAGAGACACTTTATTTTTTGCCGGAAAAATGATATTTTCATGGGCTATAGGCTTGGCATTTTTTCAATTTTGAGGGGAAAATTATTCTTCGCCTAATGGTTCATTTATCGCGTTAGACGGCTTCTGCGTGTCCCCGGGGACTCGTATATGCGAGAACCAGCGCCTTAGAGACACTTTATTTTTTGCCGGAAAAATGATATTTTCATGGGCTATAGGCTCGGCATTTTTTCAATTTTGAGGGGAAAATTATTCTTCGCCTAATCGTTCATTTATCGCGTTAGACGGCTTCTGCGTGTCCCCGGGGACTCGTATATGCGAGAACCAGCGCCTTAGAGACACTTTATTTTTGCCGGAAAAATGATATTTTCATGGGCTATAGGCTTGGCATTTTTTCAATTTTGAGGGGAAAATTATTCTTCGCCTAATGGTTCATTTATCGCGTTAGACGGCTTCTGCGTGTCCCCGGGGACTCGTATATGCGAGAACCAGCGCCTTAGAGACACTTTATTTTTTGCCGGAAAAATGATATTTTCATGGGCTATAGGCTTGGCATTTTTTAATTTTGAGGGGAAAATTATTCTTTGCCTAATCGTTCATTTATCGCGTTAGACGGCTTCTGCGTGTCCCCGGGGACTCGTATATGCGAGAACCAGCGCCTTAGAGACACTTTATTTTTTGCCGGAAAAATGATGTTTTCATGGGCTATAGGCTTGGCATTTTTTCAATTTTGAGGGGAAAATTATTCTTCGCCTAATGGTTCATTTATCGCGTTAGACGGCTTCTGCGTGTCCCCGGGGACTCGTATATGCGAGAACCAGCGCCTTAGAGACACTTTATTTTTTGCCGGAAAAATGATATTTTCATGGGCTATAGGCTTGGCATTTTTTAATTTTGAGGGGAAAATTATTCTTCGCCTAATCGTTCATTTATCGCGTTAGACGGCTTCTGCGTGTCCCCGGGGACTCGTATATGCGAGAACCAGCGCCTTAGAGACACTTTATTTTTTGCCGGAAAAATGATATTTTCATGGGCTATAGGCTTGGCATTTTTTCAATTTTGAGGGGAAAATTATTCTTCGCCTAATGGTTCATTTATCGCGTTAGACGGCTTCTGCGTGTCCCCGGGGACTCGTATATGCGAGAACCAGCGCCTTAGAGACACTTTATTTTTTGCCGGAAAAATGATATTTTCATGGGCTATAGGCTTGGCATTTTTTCAATTTTGAGGGGAAAATTATTCTTCGCCTAATGGTTCATTTATCGCGTTAGACGGCTTCTGCGTGTCCCCGGGGACTCGTATATTCGAGAACCAGCGCCTTAGAGACACTTTATTTTTTGCCGGAAAAATGATATTTTCATGGGCTATAGGCTTGGCATTTTTTCAATTTTGAGGGGAAAATTATTCTTTGCCTAATCGTTCATTTATCGCGTTAGACGGCTTCTGCGTGTCCCCGGGGACTCGTATATGCGAGAACCAGCGCCTTAGAGACACTTTATTTTTTGCCGGAAAAATGATATCTTCATGGACTATAGGCTTGGCATTTTTTCAATTTTGAGGGGAAAATTATTCTTCGCCTAATGGTTCATTTATCGCGTTAGACGGCTTCTGCGTGTCCCCGGGGACTCGTATATGCGAGAACCAGCGCCTTAGAGACACTTTATTTTTTGCCGGAAAAATGATATTTTCATGGGCTATAGGCTTGGCATTTTTTCAATTTTGAGGGGAAAATTATTCTTCGCCTAATGGTTCATTTATCGCGTTAGACGGCTTCTGCGTGTCCCCGGGGACTCGTATATGCGAGAACCAGCGCCTTAGAGACACTTTATTTTTTGCCGGAAAAATGATATTTTCAGGGCTATAAGGCTTGGCATTTTTTCAATTTTGAGGGGAAAATTATTCTTTGCCTAATCGTTCATTTATCGCGTTAGACGGCTCTGCGTGTGCCCGGGGACTCGTATATGCGAGAACCAGCGCCTTAGAGACACTTTATTTTTTGCCGGAAAAATGATATTTTCATGGGCTATATATGGCATTTTTTCAATTTTGAGGGGAAAATTATTCTTCGCCTAATCGTTCATTTATCGCGTTAGACGGCTTCTGCGTGTCCCCGGGGACTCGTATATGCGAGAAGCAGCGCCTTAGAGACACTTTATTTTTTGCCGGAAAAATGATATTTTCATGGGCTATAGGCTTGGCATTTCTTCAATTTTGTGGGGAAAATTATTCTTCGCCTAATCGTTCATTTATCGCGTTAGACGGCTTCTGCGTGTCCCCGGGGACTCGTATATGCGAGAACCAGCGCCTTAGAGACACTTTATTTTTTGCCGGAAAAATGATATTTTCATGGGCTATAGGCTTGGCATTTTTTCAATTTTGAGGGGAAAATTATTCTTCGCCTAATGGTTCATTTATCGCGTTAGACGGCTTCTGCGTGTCCCCGGGGACTCGTATATTCGAGAACCAGCGCCTTAGAGACACTTTATTTTTTGCCGGAAAAATGATATTTTCATGGGCTATAGGCTTGGCATTTTTTCAATTTTGAGGGGAAAATTATTCTTTGCCTAATCGTTCATTTATCGCGTTAGACGGCTTCTGCGTGTCCCCGGGGACTCGTATATGCGAGAACCAGCGCCTTAGAGACACTTTATTTTTTGCCGGAAAAATGATATCTTCATGGACTATAGGCTTGGCATTTTTTCAATTTTGAGGGGAAAATTATTCTTCGCCTAATGGTTCCATTATCGCGTTAGACGGCTTCTGCGTGTCCCCGGGGACTCGTATATGCGAGAACCAGCGCCTTAGAGACACTTTATTTTTTGCCGGAAAAATGATATTTTCATGGGCTATAGGCTTGGCATTTTTTCAATTTTGAGGGGAAAATTATTCTTCGCCTAATGGTTCATTTATCGCGTTAGACGGCTTCTGCGTGTCCCCGGGGACTCGTATATGCGAGAACCAGCGCCTTAGAGACACTTTATTTTTTGCCGGAAAAATGATATTTTCAGGGCTATAAGGCTTGGCATTTTTTCAATTTTGAGGGGAAAATTATTCTTCGCCTAATGGTTCATTTATCGCGTTAGACGGCTTCTGCGTGTCCCCGGGGACTCGTATATGCGAGAACCAGCGCCTTAGAGACACTTTATTTTTTGCTGGAAAAATGATATTTTCATGGGCTATAGGCTTGGCATTTTTTCAATTTTGAGGGGAAAATTATTCTTTGCCTAATCGTTCATTTATCGCGTTAGACGGCTCTGCGTGTGCCCGGGGACTCGTATATGCGAGAACCAGCGCCTTAGAGACACTTTATTTTTTGCCGGAAAAATGATATTTTCATGGGCTATATATGGCATTTTTTCAATTTTGAGGGGAAAATTATTCTTCGCCTAATCGTTCATTTATCGCGTTAGACGGCTTCTGCGTGTCCCCGGGGACTCGTATATGCGAGAACCAGCGCCTTAGAGACACTTTATTTTTTGCCGGAAAAATGATATTTTCATGGGCTATAAACTTGGCATTTTTTCAATTTTGAGGGGAAAATTATTCTTCGCCTAATCGTTCATTTATCGCGTTAGACGGCTTCTGCGTGTCCCCGGGGACTCGTATATGCGAGAACCAGCGCCTTAGAGACACTTTATTTTTTGCCGGAAAAATGATATTTTCATGGGCTATAGGCTTGGCATTTTTTCAATTTTGAGGGGAAAATTATTCTTCGCCTAATCGTTCATTTATCGCGTTAGACGGCTTCTGCGTGTCCCCGGGGACTCGTATATGCGAGAAGCAGCGCCTTAGAGACACTTTATTTTTTGCCGGAAAAATGATATTTTCATGGGCTATAGGCTTGGCATTTTTTCAATTTTGAGGGGAAAATTATTCTTCGCCTAATCGTTCATTTATCGCGTTAGACGGCTTCTGCGTGTCCCCGGGGACTCGTATATGCGAGAACCAGCGCCTTAGAGACACTTTATTTTTTGCCGGAAAAATGATATTTTCATGGGCTATAGGCTTGGCATTTTTTCAATTTTGAGGGGAAAATTATTCTTCGCCTAATCGTTCATTTATCGCGTTAGACGGCTTCTGCGTGTCCCCGGGGACTCGTATATGCGAGAACCAGCGCCTTAGAGACACTTTATTTTTTGCCGGAAAAATGATATTTTCATGGGCTATAGGCTTGGCATTTTTTCAATTTTGAGGGGAAAATTATTCTTCGCCTAATGGTTCATTTATCGCGTTAGACGGCTTCTGCGTGTCCCCGGGGACTCGTATATGCGAGAACCAGCGTCTTAGAGACACTTTATTTTTTGCCGGAAAAATATTTTCATGGGCTATAGGCTTGGCATTTTTTCAATTTTGAGGGGAAAATTATTCTTCGCCTAATGGTTCATTTATCGCGTTAGACGGCTTCTGCGTGTCCCCGGGGACTCGTATATGCGAGAACCAGCGCCTTAGAGACACTTTATTTTTTGCCGGAAAAATGATATCTTCATGGACTATAGGCTTGGCATTTTTTCAATTTTGAGGGGAAAATTATTCTTCGCCTAATGGTTCATTTATCGCGTTAGACGGCTTCTGCGTGTCCCCGGGGACTCGTATATGCGAGAACCAGCGCCTTAGAGACACTTTATTTTTTGCCGGAAAAATGATATTTTCATGGGCTATAGGCTTGGCATTTTTTCAATTTTGAGGGGAAAATTATTCTTCGCCTAATGGTTCATTTATCGCGTTAGACGGCTTCTGCGTGTCCCCGGGGACTCGTATATGCGAGAACCAGCGCCTTAGAGACACTTTATTTTTTGCCGGAAAAATGATATTTTCAGGGCTATAAGGCTTGGCATTTTTTCAATTTTGAGGGGAAAATTATTCTTCGCCTAATGGTTCATTTATCGCGTTAGACGGCTTCTGCGTGTCCCCGGGGACTCGTATATGCGAGAACCAGCGCCTTAGAGACACTTTATTTTTTGCTGGAAAAATGATATTTTCATGGGCTATAGGCTTGGCATTTTTTCAATTTTGAGGGGAAAATTATTCTTTGCCTAATCGTTCATTTATCGCGTTAGACGGCTCTGCGTGTGCCCGGGGACTCGTATATGCGAGAACCAGCGCCTTAGAGACACTTTATTTTTTGCCGGAAAAATGATATTTTCATGGGCTATATATGGCATTTTTTCAATTTTGAGGGGAAAATTATTCTTCGCCTAATCGTTCATTTATCGCGTTAGACGGCTTCTGCGTGTCCCCGGGGACTCGTATATGCGAGAACCAGCGCCTTAGAGACACTTTATTTTTTGCCGGAAAAATGATATTTTCATGGGCTATAAACTTGGCATTTTTTCAATTTTGAGGGGAAAATTATTCTTCGCCTAATCGTTCATTTATCGCGTTAGACGGCTTCTGCGTGTCCCCGGGGACTCGTATATGCGAGAACCAGCGCCTTAGAGACACTTTATTTTTTGCCGGAAAAATGATATTTTCATGGGCTATAGGCTTGGCATTTTTTCAATTTTGAGGGGAAAATTATTCTTCGCCTAATCGTTCATTTATCGCGTTAGACGGCTTCTGCGTGTCCCCGGGGACTCGTATATGCGAGAAGCAGCGCCTTAGAGACACTTTATTTTTTGCCGGAAAAATGATATTTTCATGGGCTATAGGCTTGGCATTTTTTCAATTTTGAGGGGAAAATTATTCTTCGCCTAATCGTTCATTTATCGCGTTAGACGGCTTCTGCGTGTCCCCGGGGACTCGTATATGCGAGAACCAGCGCCTTAGAGACACTTTATTTTTTGCCGGAAAAATGATATTTTCATGGGCTATAGGCTTGGCATTTTTTCAATTTTGAGGGGAAAATTATTCTTCGCCTAATCGTTCATTTATCGCGTTAGACGGCTTCTGCGTGTCCCCGGGGACTCGTATATGCGAGAACCAGCGCCTTAGAGACACTTTATTTTTTGCCGGAAAAATGATATTTTCATGGGCTATAGGCTTGGCATTTTTTCAATTTTGAGGGGAAAATTATTCTTCGCCTAATGGTTCATTTATCGCGTTAGACGGCTTCTGCGTGTCCCCGGGGACTCGTATATGCGAGAACCAGCGTCTTAGAGACACTTTATTTTTTGCCGGAAAAATATTTTCATGGGCTATAGGCTTGGCATTTTTTCAATTTTGAGGGGAAAATTATTCTTCGCCTAATGGTTCATTTATCGCGTTAGACGGCTTCTGCGTGTCCCCGGGGACTCGTATATGCGAGAACCAGCGCCTTAGAGACACTTTATTTTTTGCCGGAAAAATGATATTTTCATGGGCTATAGGCTTGGCATTTTTTCAATTTTGAGGGGAAAATTATTCTTCGCCTAATCGTTCATTTATCGCATAAGACGGCTTCTGCGTGTCCCCGGGGACTCGTATATGCGAGAACCAGCGCCTTAGAGACACTTTATTTACTGCCGGAAAAATGATATTTTCATGGGCTATAGGCTTGGCATTTTTTCAATTTTGAGGGGAAAATTATTCTTTGCCTAATCGTTCATTTATCGCGTTAGACGGCTTCTGCGTGTGCCCGGGGACTCGTATATGCGAGAACCAGCGCCTTAGAGACACTTTATTTTTTGCCGGAAAAATGATATTTTCATGGGCTATATATGGCATTTTTTCAATTTTGAGGGGAAAATTATTCTTCGCCTAATCGTTCATTTATCGCGTTAGACGGCTTCTGCGTGTCCCCGGGGACTCGTATATGCGAGAACCAGCGCCTTAGAGACACTTTATTTTTTGCCGGAAAAATGGTATTTTCATGGGCTATATAGGCTTGGCATTTTTTCAATTTTGAGGGGAAAATTATTCTTCGCCTAATCGTTCATTTATCGCGTTAGACGGCTTCTGCGTGTCCCCGGGGACTCGTATATGCGAGAACCAGCGCCTTAGAGACACTTTATTTTTTGCCGGAAAAATGATATTTTCATGGGCTATAGGCTTGGCATTTTTTCAATTTTGAGGGGAAAATTATTCTTCGCCTAATCGTTCATTTATCACGTTAGACGGCTTCTGCGTGTCCCCGGGGACTCGTATATGCGAGAACCAGCGCCTTAGAGACACTTTATTTTTTGCCGGAAAAATGATATTTTCATGGGCTATAGGCTTGGCATTTTTTCAATTTTGAGGGGAAAATTATTCTTCGCCTAATGGTTCATTTATCGCGTTAGACGGCTTCTGCCTGTCCCCGGGGACTCGTATATGCGAGAACCAGCGCCTTAGAGACACTTTATTTTTTGCCGGAAAAATGATATTTTCATGGGCTATAGGCTTGGCATTTTTTCAATTTTGAGGGGAAAATTATTCTTGGCCTAATCGTTCATTTATCGCGTTAGACGGCTTCTGCGTGTCCCCGGGGACTCGTATATGCGAGAACCAGCGCCTTAGAGACACTTTATTTTTTGCCGGAAAAATGATATTTTCATGGGCTATAGGCTTGGCATTTTTTCAATTTTGAGGGGAAAATTATTCTTTGCCTAATCGTTCATTTATCGCGTTACACGGCTTCTGCGTATCCCCGGGGATTCGTATATGCGAGAACCAGCGCCTTAGAGACACTTTATTTTTTGCCGGAAAAATGATATTTTCATGGGCTATAGGCTTGGCATTTTTTCAATTTTGAGGGGAAAATTATTCTTCGCCTAATGGTTCATTTATCGCGTTAGACGGCTTCTGCGTGTCCCCGGGGACTCGTATATTCGAGAACCAGCGCCTTAGAGACACTTTATTTTTTGCCGGAAAAATGATATTTTCATGGGCTATAGGCTTGGCATTTTTTCAATTTTGAGGGGAAAATTATTCTTTGCCTAATCGTTCATTTATCGCGTTAGACGGCTTCTGCGTGTCCCCGGGGACTCGTATATGCGAGAACCAGCGCCTTAGAGACACTTTATTTTTTGCCGGAAAAATGATATTTTCATGGGCTATAGGCTTGGCATTTTTTCAATTTTGAGGGGAAAATTATTCTTCGCCTAATGGTTCATTTATCGCGTTAGACGGCTTCTGCGTGTCCCCGGGGACTCGTATATGCGAGAACCAGCGCCTTAGAGACACTTTATTTTTTGCTGGAAAAATGATATTTTCATGGGCTATATGCTTGGCATTTTTTCAATTTTGAGGGGAAAATTATTCTTTGCCTAATCGTTCATTTATCGCGTTAGACGGCTTCTGCGTGTGCCCGGGGACTCGTATATGCGAGAACCAGCGCCTTAGAGACACTTTATTTTTTGCCGGAAAAATGATATTTTCATGGGCTATAGGCTTGGCATTTTTTCAATTTTGAGGGGAAAATTATTCTTCGCCTAATCGTTCATTTATCGCGTTAGACGGCTTCTGCGTGTCCCCGGGGACTCGTATATGCGAGAACCAGCGCCTTAGAGACACTTTATTTTTTGCCGGAAAAATGATATTTTCATGGGCTATAGGCTTGGCATTTTTTCAATTTTGAGGGGAAAATTATTCTTCGCCTAATCGTTCATTTATCGCGTTAGACGGCTTCTGCGTGTCCCCGGGGACTCGTATATGCGAGAACCAGCGCCTTAGAGACACTTTATTTTTTGCCGGAAAAATGATATTTTCATGGGCTATAGGCTTGGCATTTTTTCAATTTTGAGGGGAAAATTATCCTTCGCCTAATGGTTCATTTATCGCGTTAGACGGCTTCTGCGTGTCCCCGGGGACTCGTATATGCGAGAACCAGCGCCTTAAAGACACTTTATTTTTTGCCGGAAAAATGATATTTACATGGGCTATAGGCTTGGCATTTTTTCAATTTTGAGGGGAAAATTATTCTTCGCCTAATCGTTCATTTATCGCGTTAGACGGCTTCTGCGTGTCCCCGGGGACTCGTATATGCGAGAACCAGCGCCTTAGAGACACTTTATTTTTTGCCGGAAAAATGATATTTTCATGGGCTATAGGCTTGGCATTTTTTCAATTTTGAGGGGAAAATTATTCTTCGCCTAATCGTTCATTTATCGCGTTAGACGGCTTCTGCGTGTCCCCGGGGACTCGTATATGCGAGAACCAGCGCCTTAGAGACACTTTATTTTTTGCCGGAAAAATGATATTTTCATGGGCTATAGGCTTGGCATTTTTTCAATTTTGAGGGGAAAATTATTCTTCGCCTAATCGTTCATTTATCGCGTTAGACGGCTTCTGCGTGTCCCCGGGGACTCGTATATGCGAGAACCAGCGCCTTAGAGACACTTTATTTTTTGCCGGAAAAATGATATTTTCATGGGCTATAGGCTTGGCATTTTTTCAATTTTGAGGGGAAAATTATTCTTCGCCTAATGGTTCATTTATCGCGTTAGACGGCTTCTGCCTGTCCCCGGGGACTCGTATATGCGAGTACCAGCGCCTTAGAGACACTTTATTTTTTGCCGGAAAAATGATATTTTCATGGGCTATAGGCTTGGCATTTTTTCAATTTTGAGGGGAAAATTATTCTTCGCCTAATCGTTCATTTATCGCGTTAGACGGCTTCTGCGTGTCCCCGGGGACTCGTATATGCGAGAACCAGCGCCTTAGAGACACTTTATTTTTTGCCGGAAAAATGATATTTTCATGGGCTATAGGCTTGGCATTTTTTCAATTTTGAGGGGAAAATTATTCTTCGCCTAATGGTTCATTTATCGCGTTAGACGGCTTCTGCGTGTCCCCGGGGACTCGTATATGCGAGAACCAGCGCCTTAGAGACACTTTATTTTTTGCCGGAAAAATGATATTTTCATGGGCTATAGGCTTGGCATTTTTTCAATTTTGAGGGGAAAATTATTCTTCGCCTAATGGTTCATTTATCGCGTTAGACGGCTTCTGCGTGTCCCCGGGGACTCGTATATGCGAGAACCAGCGCCTTAGACCACTTTATTTTTTGCCGGAAAAATGATATTTTCATGGGCTATAGGCTTGGCATTTTTTTAATTTTGAGGGGAAAATTATTCTTTGCCTAATCGTTCATTTATCGCGTTAGACGGCTTCTGCGTGTCCCCGGGGACTCGTATATGCGAGAACCAGCGCCTTAGAGACACTTTATTTTTTGCCGGAAAAATGATATTTTCATGGGCTATAGGCTTGCATTTTTTCAATTTTGAGGGGAAAATTATTCTTCGCCTAATCGTTCATTTATCGCGTTAGACGGCTTCTGCGTGTCCCCGGGGACTCGTATATGCGAGAACCAGCGCCTTAGAGACACTTTATTTTTTGCCGGAAAAATGATATTTTCATGGGCTATAGGCTTGGCATTTTTTCAATTTTGAGGGGAAAATTATTCTTCGCCTAATCGTTCATTTATCGCGTTAGACGGCTTCTGCGTGTCCCCGGGGACTCGTATATGCGAGAACCAGCGCCTTAGAGACACTTTATTTTTTGCCGGAAAAATGACATTTTTATGGGCTATAGGCTTGGCATTTTTTCAATTTTGAGGGGAAAATTATTCTTCGCCTAATGGTTCATTTATCGCGTTAGACGGCTTCTGCCTGTCCCCGGGGACTCGTATATGCGAGAACCAGCGCCTTAGAGACACTTTATTTTTTGCCGGAAAAATGATATTTTCATGGGCTATATAGGCTTGGCATTTTTTCAATTTTGAGGGGAAAATTATTCTTCGCCTAATGGTTCATTTATCGCGTTAGACGGCTTCTGCCTGTCCCCGGGGACTCGTATATGCGAGAACCAGCGCCTTAGAGACACTTTATTTTTTGCCGGAAAATATTTTCATGGGCTATAGGCTTGGCATTTTTTCAATTTTGAGGGGAAATTATTCTTCGCCTAATGGTTCATTTATCGCGTTAGACGGCTTCTGCGTGTCCCCGGGGACTCGTGTATGCGAGAACCAGCGCCTTAGAGACACTTTATTTTTTGCCGGAAAAATGATATTTTCATCGGCTATAGGCTTGGCATTTTTTCAATTTTGAGGGGAAAATTATTCTTCGCCTAATCGTTCATTTATCGCGTTAGACGGCTTCTGCGTGTCCCCGGGGACTCGTATATGCGAGAACCAGCGCCTTAGAGACATTTTATTTTTTGCCGGGAAAATGATATTTTCATGGGCTATAGGCTTGGCATTTTTTCAATTTTGAGGGGAAAATTATTCTTCGCCTAATCGTTCATTTATCGCGTTAGACGGCTTCTGCGTGTCCCCGGGGACTCGTATATGCGAGAACCAGCGCCTTAGAGACACTTTATTTTTTGCCGGAAAAATGATATTTTCATGGGCTATAGGCTTGGCATTTTTTCAATTTTGAGGGGAAAATTATTCTTCGCCTAATCGTTCATTTATCGCGTTAGACGGCTTCTGCGTGTCCCCGGGGACTCGTATATGCGAGAACCAGCGCCTTAGAGACACTTTATTTTTTGCCGGAAAAATGATATTTTCATGGGCTATAGGCTTGGCATTTTTTCAATTTTGAGGGGAAAATTATTCTTCGCCTAATCGTTCATTTATCGCGTTAGACGGCTTCTGCGTGTCCCCGGGGACTCGTATATGCGAGAACCAGCGCCTTAGAGACACTTTATTTTTTGCCGGAAAAATGATATTTTCATGGGCTATAGGCTTGGCATTTTTTCAATTTTGAGGGGAAAATTATTCTTCGCCTAATCGTTCATTTATCGCGTTAGACGGCTTCTGCGTGTCCCCGGGGACTCGTATATGCGAGAACCAGCGCCTTAGAGACACTTTATTTTTTGCCGAAAAATGATATTTTCATGGGCTATAGGCTTGGCATTTTTTCAATTTTGAGGGGAAAATTATTCTTCGCCTAATCGTTCATTTATCGCGTTAGACGGCTTCTGCGTGTCCCCGGGGACTCGTATATGCGAGAACCAGCGCCTTAGAGACACTTTATTTTTTGCCGGAAAAATGATATTTTCATGGGCTATAGGCTTGGCATTTTTTCAATTTTGAGGGGAAAATTATTCTTCGCCTAATCGTTCATTTATCGCGTTAGACGGCTTCTGCGTGTCCCCGGGGACTCGTATATGCGAGAACCAGCGCCTTAGAGACACTTTATTTTTTGCCGGAAAAATGATATTTTCATGGGCTTATAGGCTTGGCATTTTTTCAATTTTGAGGGGAAAATTATTCTTCGCCTAATGGTTCATTTATCGCGTTAGACGGCTTCTGCCTGTCCCCGGGGACTCGTATATGCGAGTACCAGCGCCTTAGAGACACTTTATTTTTTGCCGGAAAAATGATATTTTCATGGGCTATAGGCTTGGCATTTTTTCAATTTTGAGGGGAAAATTATTCTTCGCCTAATCGTTCATTTATCGCGTTAGACGGCTTCTGCGTGTCCCCGGGGACTCGTATATGCGAGAACCAGCGCCTTAGAGACATTTTATTTTTTGCTGGAAAAATGATATTTTCATGGGCTATAGGCTTGGCATTTTTTCAATTTTGAGGGGAAAATTATTCTTCGCCTAATGGTTCATTTATCGCGTTAGACGGCTTCTGCGTGTCCCCGGGGACTCGTATATGCGAGAACCAGCGCCTTAGACCACTTTATTTTTTGCCGGAAAAATGATATTTTCATGGGCTATAGGCTTGGCATTTTTTCAATTTTGAGGGGAAAATTATTCTTTGCCTAATCGTTCATTTATCGCGTTAGACGGCTTCTGCGTGTGCCCGGGGACTCGTATATGCGAGAACCAGCGCCTTAGAGACACTTTACTTTTTGCCGGAAAAATGATATTTTCATGGGCTATAGGCTTGGCATTTTTTCAATTTTGGGGGAAAATTATTCTTCGCCTAATGGTTCATTTATCGCGTTAGACGGCTTCTGCGTGTCCCCGGGGACTCGTATATGCGAGAACCAGCGCCTTAGAGACACTTTATTTTTTGCCGGAAAAATGGTATTTTCATGTGCTATTGGCTTGGCATTTTTTCAATTTTGAGGGGAAAATTATTCTTCGCCTAATCGTTCATTTATCACGTTAGACGGCTTCTGCGTGTCCCCGGGGACTCGTATATGCGAGAACCAGCGCCTTAGAGACACTTTATTTTTTGCCGGAAAAATGATATTTTCATGGGCTATATAGGCTTGGCATTTTTTCAATTTTGAGGGGAAAATTATTCTTCGCCTAATGGTTCATTTATCGCGTTAGACGGCTTCTGCCTGTCCCCGGGGACTCGTATATGCGAGAACCAGCGCCTTAGAGACACTTTATTTTTTGCCGGAAAAATGATATTTTCATGGGCTATAGGCTTGGCATTGTTTCAATTTTGAGGGGAAAATTATTCTTCGCCTAATCGTTCATTTATCGCGTTAGACGGCTTCTGCGTGTCCCCGGGGACTCGTATATGCGAGAACCAGCGCCTTAGAGACACTTTATTTTTTGCCGGAAAAATGGTATTTTCATGTGCTATTGGCTTGGCATTTTTTCAATTTTGAGGGGAAAATTATTCTTCGCCTAATCGTTCATTTATCACGTTAGACGGCTTCTGCGTGTCCCCGGGGACTCGTATATGCGAGAACCAGCGCCTTAGAGACACTTTATTTTTTGCCGGAAAAATGATATTTTCATGGGCTATATAGGCTTGGCATTTTTTCAATTTTGAGGGGAAAATTATTCTTCGCCTAATGGTTCATTTATCGCGTTAGACGGCTTCTGCCTGTCCCCGGGGACTCGTATATGCGAGAACCAGCGCCTTAGAGACACTTTATTTATTGCCGGAAAAATGATATTTTCATAGGCTATGGCTTGGCATTTTTTCAATTTTGAGGGGAAAAATATTCTTCGCCTAATCGTTCATTTATCGCGTTAGACGGCTTCTGCGTGTCCCCGGGGACTCGTATATGCGAGAACCAGCGCCTTAGAGACGCTTTATTTTTTGCCGGAAAAATGATATTTTCATGGGCTATAGGCTTGGCATTTTTTCAATTTTGAGGGGAAAATTATTCTTTGCCTAATCGTTCATTTATCGCGTTACACGGCTTCTGCGTATCCCCGGGGATTCGTATATGCCAGAACCAGCGCCTTAGAGACACTTTATTTTTTGCCGGAAAAATGATATTTTCATGGGCTATAGGCTTGGCATTTTTTCAATTTTGAGGGGAAAATTATTCTTCGCCTAATGGTTCATTTATCGCGTTAGACGGCTTCTGCGTGTCCCCGGGGACTCGTATATTCGAGAACCAGCGCCTTAGAGACACTTTATTTTTTGCCGGAAAAATGATATTTTCATGGGCTATAGGCTTGGCATTTTTTCAATTTTGAGGGGAAAATTATTCTTTGCCTAATCGTTCATTTATCGCGTTAGACGGCTTCTGCGTGTCCCCGGGGACTCGTATATGCGAGAACCAGCGCCTTAGAGACACTTTATTTTTTGCCGGAAAAATGATATTTTCATGGACTATAGGCTTGGCATTTTTTCAATTTTGAGGGGAAAATTATTCTTTGCCTAATCGTTCATTTATCGCGTTAGACGGCTTCTGCGTGTGCCCGGGGACTCGTATATGCGAGAACCAGCGCCTTAGAGACACTTTACTTTTTGCCGGAAAAATGATATTTTCATGGGCTATAGGCTTGGCATTTTTTCAATTTTGGGGGAAAATTATTCTTCGCCTAATGGTTCATTTATCGCGTTAGACGGCTTCTGCGTGTCCCCGGGGACTCGTATATGCGAGAACCAGCGCCTTAGAGACACTTTATTTTTTGCCGGAAAAATGGTATTTTCATGGGCTATTGGCTTGGCATTTTTTCAATTTTGAGGGGAAAATTATTCTTCGCCTAATCGTTCATTTATCGCGTTAGACGGCTTCTGCGTGTCCCCGGGGACTCGTATATGCGAGAACCAGCGCCTTAGAGACACTTTATTTTTTGCCGGAAAAATGATATTTTCGTAGGCTATGGCTTGGCATTTTTTCAATTTTGAGGGGAAAATTATTCTTCGCCTAATCGTTCATTTATCGCGTTAGACGGCTTCTGCGGGTCCCCGGGGACTCGTATATGCGAGAACCAGCGCCTTAGAGACACTTTATCTTTTGCCGGAAAAATGATATTTTCATGGGCTATAGGCTTGGCATTTTTTCAATTTTGAGGGGAAAATTATTCTTCGCCTAATCGTTCATTTATCGCGTTAGACGGCTTCTGTGTGTCCCCGGGGACTCGTATATGCGAGAACCAGCGCCTTAGAGACACTTTATTTTTTGCCGGAAAAATGATATTTTCATGGGCTATAGGCTTGGCATTTTTTCAATTTTGAGGGGAAAATTATTTTTTGCCTAATCGTTCATTTATCGCGTTAGACGGCTTCTGCGTGTCCCCGGGGACTCGTATATGCGAGAACCAGCGCCTTAGAGACACTTTATTTTTTGCCGGAAAAATGATATTTTCATGGGCTATAGGCTTGGCATTTTTTCAATTTTGAGGGGAAAATTATTCTTCGCCTAATCGTTCATTTATCGCGTTAGACGGCTTCTGCGTGTCCCCGGGGACTCGTATATGCGAGAACCAGCGCCTAAGAGACACTTTATTTTTTGCCGGAAAAATGATATTTTCATGGGCTATAGGCTTGGCATTTTTTCAATTTTGAGGGGAAAATTATTCTTCGCCTAATCGTTCATTTATAGCGTTAGACGGCTTCTGCGTGTCCCCGGGGTTCGTATATGCGAAGAACCAGCGCCTTAGAGACACTTTATTTTTTGCCGGAAAAATGATATTTTCATGGGCTATAATAGGCTTGCCATTTTTTCAATTTTGAGGGGAAAATTATTATTTGCCTAATCGATCATTTCTCGCGTTAGACGGCTTCTGCGTGTCCCCGGGGATTCGTATATGCGAAGAACCAGCGCCTTAGAGACTTTATTTTTTGCTGGAAAAAATGATATTTTCATGGGCCATTTTTTTCAATTTTGAGGGGAAAATTATTCTTCGCCTAATCGTTCATTTATCGCGTTAGACGGCTTCTGCGTGTCCCCGGGGACTCGTATATGCGAAGAACCAGCGCCTTAGAGACAGTTTTTTTTTTGCCGGAAAAGTGATATTTTCATGGGCTATAGGCTTGGCATTTTTTCAATTTTGGGGGGAAAATTATTCTTCGCCTAATCGTTCATTTATCGCGTTAGACGGCTTCAACGTGTCCCCGGGGACTCGTATATGCGAAGAACCAGCGCCTTAGATAGTTTTTTTTTTGCCGGAAAAGTGATATTTTCATGGGCTATAGGCTTGGCATTCTTTCAATTTTGAGGGGAAAATTATTCTTCGATTAATCGTTCATTTATCCGGTTAGACGGCTTCTGCGTGTCCCTGTGGACTCGTATTTGCGAAGAACCAGCGCCCTAGAGGTACTTTATTTTTTGCCGGAAAAATGATATTTTCATGAGCTATAGGCTTGCCATTTTTTCAATTTTGAGGGGAAGATTATTCTTCGCCTAAGCGTTCATTTATCGGGTTAGACGGCTTCTGCGTGTCCCCGGGGACTCGTATATGCGAAGAACCAGCGCCTTAGAGACACTTTATTTTTTGCCGGAATAATGATATTTTCATGGGCTATAGGCTTGGCATTTTTTCAATTTTGAGGGGAAAATTATTCTTCGCCTAATCGTTCATTTATCGCGTTAGACGGCTTCTGCGTGTCCCCGGGGACTCGTATATGCGAGAACCAGCGCCTTAGAGACACTTTATCTTTTGCCGGAAAAATGATATTTTCATGGGCTATAGGCTTGGCATTTTTTCAATTTTGAGGGGAAAATTATTCTTCGCCTAATCGTTCATTTATCGCGTTAGACGGCTTCTGTGTGTCCCCGGGGACTCGTATATGCGAGAACCAGCGCCTTAGAGACACTTTATTTTTTGCCGGAAAAATGATATTTTCATGGGCTATAGGCTTGGCATTTTTTCAATTTTGAGGGGAAAATTATTCTTCGCCTAATCGTTCATTTATCGCGTTAGACGGCTTCTGCGTGTCCCCGGGGACTCGTATATGCGAGAACCAGCGCCTAAGAGACACTTTATTTTTTGCCGGAAAAATGATATTTTCATGGGCTATAGGCTTGGCATTTTTTCAATTTTGAGGGGAAAATTATTTTTTGCCTAATCATTCATTTATCGCGTTAGACGGCTTCTGCGTGTCCCCGGGGACTCGTATATGCGAGAACCAGCGCCTTAGAGACACTTTATTTTTAGCCGGAAAAATGATATTTTCATGGGCTATAGGCTTGGCATTTTTTCAATTTTGAGGGGAAAATTATTCTTCGCCTAATCGTTCATTTATCGCGTTAGACGGCTTCTGCGTGTCCCCGGGGACTCGTATATGCGAGAACCAGCGCCTAAGAGACACTTTATTTTTTGCCGGAAAAATGATATTTTCATGGGCTATAGGCTTGGCATTTTTTCAATTTTGAGGGGAAAATTATTCTTCGCCTAATCGTTCATTTATCGCATTAGACGGCTTCTGCGTGTCCCCGGGGACTCGTATATGCGAGAACCAGCGCCTTAGAGACACTTTATTTTTTGCCGAAAAAATGATATTTTCATGGGCGATAGGCTTGGCATTTTTTCAATTTTGAGGGGAAAATTATTCTTCGCCTAATCGTTCATTTATCGCGTTAGACGGCTTCTGCGTGTCCCCGGGGACTCGTATATGCGAGAACCAGCGCCTTAGAGACGCTTTATTTTTTGCCGGAAAAATGATATTTTCATGGGCTATGGGCTTGGCATTTTTTCAATTTTGAGGGGAAAATTATTCTTTGCCTAATCGTTCATTTATCGCGTTACACGGCTTCTGCGTATCCCCGGGGATTCGTATATGCCAGAACCAGCGCCTTAGAGACACTTTATTTTTTGCCGGAAAAATGATATTTTCATGGGCTATAGGCTTGGCATTTTTTCAATTTTGAGGGGAAAATTATTCTTCGCCTAATGGTTCATTTATCGCGTTAGACGGCTTCTGCGTGTCCCCGGGGACTCGTATATTCGAGAACCAGCGCCTTAGAGACACTTTATTTTTTGCCGGAAAAATGATATTTTCATGGGCTATAGGCTTGGCATTTTTTCAGTTTTGAGGGGAAAATTATTCTTTGCCTAATCGTTCATTTATCGCGTTAGACGGCTTCTGCGTGTCCCCGGGGACTCGTATATGCGAGAACCAGCGCCTTAGAGACACTTTATTTTTTGCCGGAAAAATGATATTTTCATGGACTATAGGCTTGGCATTTTTTCAATTTTGAGGGGAAAATTATTCTTTGCCTAATCGTTCATTTATCGCGTTAGACGGCTTCTGCGTGTGCCCGGGGACTCGTATATGCGAGAACCAGCGCCTTAGAGACACTTTACTTTTTGCCGGAAAAATGATATTTTCATGGGCTATAGGCTTGGCATTTTTTCAATTTTGGGGGAAAATTATTCTTCGCCTAATGGTTCATTTATCGCGTTAGACGGCTTCTGCGTGTCCCCGGGGACTCGTATATGCGAGAACCAGCGCCTTAGAGACACTTTATTTTTTGCCGGAAAAATGGTATTTTCATGGGCTATTGGCTTGGCATTTTTTCAATTTTGAGGGGAAAATTATTCTTCGCCTAATCGTTCATTTATCGCGTTAGACGGCTTCTGCGTGTCCCCGGGGACTCGTATATGCGAGAACCAGCGCCTTAGAGACACTTTATTTTTTGCCGGAAAAATGATATTTTCGTAGGCTATGGCTTGGCATTTTTTCAATTTTGAGGGGAAAATTATTCTTCGCCTAATCGTTCATTTATCGCGTTAGACGGCTTCTGCGTGTCCCCGGGGACTCGTATATGCGAGAACCAGCGCCTTAGAGACACTTTATCTTTTGCCGGAAAAATGATATTTTCATGGGCTATAGGCTTGGCATTTTTTCAATTTTGAGGGGAAAATTATTCTTCGCCTAATCGTTCATTTATCGCGTTAGACGGCTTCTGTGTGTCCCCGGGGACTCGTATATGCGAGAACCAGCGCCTTAGAGACACTTTATTTTTTGCCGGAAAAATGATATTTTCATGGGCTATAGGCTTGGCATTTTTTCAATTTTGAGGGGAAAATTATTCTTCGCCTAATCGTTCATTTATCGCGTTAGACGGCTTCTGCGTGTCCCCGGGGACTCGTATATGCGAGAACCAGCGCCTAAGAGACACTTTATTTTTTGCCGGAAAAATGATATTTTCATGGGCTATAGGCTTGGCATTTTTTCAATTTTGAGGGGAAAATTATTCTTCGCCTAATCGTTCATTTATCGCGTTAGACGGCTCCTGCGTGTCCCCGGGGACTCGTATATGCGAAGAACCAGCGCCTTAGAGACAGTTTTTTTTTTGCCGGAAAAGTGATATTTTCATGGGCTATAGGCTTGGCATTCTTTCAATTTTGAGGGGAAAATTATTCTTCGATTAATCGTTCATTTATCCGGTTAGACGGCTTCTGCGTGTCCCTGTGGACTCGTATTTGCGAAGAACCAGCGCCCTAGAGGCACTTTATTTTTTGCCGGAAAAATGATATTTTCATGAGCTATAGGCTTGCCATTTTTTCAATTTTGAGGGGAAGATTATTCTTCGCCTAAGCGTTCATTTATCGGGTTAGACGGCTTCTGCGTGTCCCCGGGGACTCGTATATGCGAAGAACCAGCGCCTTAGAGACACTTTATTTTTTGCCGGAATAATGATATTTTCATGGGCTATAGGCTTGGCATTTTTTCAATTTTGAGGGGAAAATTATTCTTCGCCTAATCGTTCATTTATCGCGTTAGACGGCTTCTGCGTGTCCCCGGGGACTCGTATATGCGAGAACCAGCGCCTTAGAGACACTTTATCTTTTGCCGGAAAAATGATATTTTCATGGGCTATAGGCTTGGCATTTTTTCAATTTTGAGGGGAAAATTATTCTTCGCCTAATCGTTCATTTATCGCGTTAGACGGCTTCTGTGTGTCCCCGGGGACTCGTATATGCGAGAACCAGCGCCTTAGAGACACTTTATTTTTTGCCGGAAAAATGATATTTTCATGGGCTATAGGCTTGGCATTTTTTCAATTTTGAGGGGAAAATTATTCTTCGCCTAATCGTTCATTTATCGCGTTAGACGGCTTCTGCGTGTCCCCGGGGACTCGTATATGCGAGAACCAGCGCCTAAGAGACACTTTATTTTTTGCCGGAAAAATGATATTTTCATGGGCTATAGGCTTGGCATTTTTTCAATTTTGAGGGGAAAATTATTTTTTGCCTAATCATTCATTTATCGCGTTAGACGGCTTCTGCGTGTCCCCGGGGACTCGTATATGCGAGAACCAGCGCCTTAGAGACACTTTATTTTTTGCCGGAAAAATGATATTTTCATGGGCTATAGGCTTGGCATTTTTTCAATTTTGAGGGGAAAATTATTCTTCGCCTAATCGTTCATTTATCGCGTTAGACGGCTTCTGCGTGTCCCCGGGGACTCGTATATGCGAGAACCAGCGCCTAAGAGACACTTTATTTTTTGCCGGAAAAATGATATTTTCATGGGCTATAGGCTTGGCATTTTTTCAATTTGGAGGGGAAAATTATTCTTCGCCTAATCGTTCATTTATCGCATTAGACGGCTTCTGCGTGTCCCCGGGGACTCGTATATGCGAGAACCAGCGCCTTAGAGACACTTTATTTTTTGCCGAAAAAATGATATTTTCATGGGCTATAGGCTTGGCATTTTTTCAATTTTGAGGGAAAAATTATTCTTCGCCTAATCGTTCATTTATAGCGTTAGACGGCTTCTGCGTGTCCCCGGGGTTCGTATATGCGAAGAACCAGCGCCTTAGAGACACTTTATTTTTTGCCGGAAAAATGATATTTTCATGGGCTATAATAGGCTTGCCATTTTTTCAATTTTGAGGGGAAAATTATTATTTGCCTAATCGATCATTTCTCGCGTTAGACGGCTTCTGCGTGTCCCCGGGGATTCGTATATGCGAAGAACCAGCGCCTTAGAGACTTTAGTTTTTGCTGGAAAAATGATATTTTCATGGGCCATTTTTTTCAGTTTTGAGGGGAAAATTATTCTTCGCCTAATCGTTCACTTACCGCGTTAGACGGCTTCTGCGTGTCCTCGGGGACTCGCATATGCGAGAACCAGCTCCTTAGAGACACTTTATTTTTTGCCGGAAAAATGATATTTTCATGGGCTATAGGCTTGGCATTTTTTCAATGTTGGGGGGAAATTATTCTTCGCCTAATCGTTCATTTATCGCGTTAGACGGCTTCTGCGTGTCCCCGTGGACTCGTATATGCGAAGAACCAGCGCCCTAGAGGCACTTTATTTTTTGCCGGAAAAATGATATTTTCATGGACTATAGGCTTGCCATTTTTCAATTTTGACGGGAAAATTATTCTTCGCCTAATCGTTCATTTATCGCGTTAGACGGCTTCTGCGTGTCCCCGTGGACTCGTATATGCGAAGAACCAGCGCCCTAGAGGCACATTATTTTTTGCCGGAAAATATTTTCATGGGCTATAGGCTTGCCATTTTTCAATTTTGAGGGGAAAATTATTCTTCGCCTAATCGTTCATTTATCGCGTTAGACGGCTTCTGTGTGTCCCCGGGGACTCGTATATGCGAGAACCAGCGCCTTAGAGACACTTTATTTTTTGCCGGAAAAATGATATTTTCATGGGCTATAGGCTTGGCATTTTTTCAATTTTGAGGGGAAAATTATTCTTCGCCTAATCGTTCATTTATCGCGTTAGACGGCTTCTGCGTGTCCCCGGGGACTGGTATATGCGAGAACCAGCGCCTAAGAGACACTTTATTTTTTGCCGGAAAAATGATATTTTCATGGGCTATAGGCTTGGCATTTTTTCAATTTTGAGGGGAAAATTATTTTTTGCCTAATCATTCATTTATCGCGTTAGACGGCTTCTGCGTGTCCCCTGGGACTCGTATATGCGAGAACCAGCGCCTTAGAGACACTTTATTTTTTGCCGGAAAAATGATATTTTCATGGGCTATAGGCTTGGCATTTTTTCAATTTTGAGGGGAAAATTATTCTTCGCCTAATCGTTCATTTATCGCGTTAGACGGCTTCTGCGTGTCCCCGGGGACTCGTATATGCGAGAACCAGCGCCTAAGAGACACTTTATTTTTTGCCGGAAAAATGATATTTTCATGGGCTATAGGCTTGGCATTTTTTCAATTTTGAGGGGAAAATTATTCTTCGCCTAATCGTTCATTTATCGCATTAGACGGCTTCTGCGTGTCCCCGGGGACTCGTATATGCGAGAACCAGCGCCTTAGAGACACTTTATTTTTTGCCGAAAAAATGATATTTTCATGGGCTATAGGCTTGGCATTTTTTCAATTTTGAGGGAAAAATTATTCTTCGCCTAATCATTCATTTATAGCGTTAGACGGCTTCTGCGTGTCCCCGGGGTTCGTATATGCGAAGAACCAGCGCCTTAGAGACACTTTATTTTTTGCCGGAAAAATGATATTTTCATGGGCTATAATAGGCTTGCCATTTTTTCAATTTTGAGGGGAAAATTATTATTTGCCTAATCGATAATTTCTCGCGTTAGACGGCTTCTGCGTGTCCCCGGGGATTCGTATATGCGAAGAACCAGCGCCTTAGAGACTTTAGTTTTTGCTGGAAAAATGATATTTTCATGGGCCATTTTTTTCAGTTTTGAGGGGAAAATTATTCTTCGCCTAATCGTTCACTTACCGCGTTAGACGGCTTCTGCGTGTCCTCGGGGACTCGCATATGCGAGAACCAGCTCCTTAGAGACACTTTATTTTTTGCCGGAAAAATGATATTTTCATGGGCTATAGGCTTGGCATTTTTTCAATGTTGGGGGGAAATTATTCTTCGCCTAATCGTTCATTTATCGCGTTAGACGGCTTCTGCGTGTCCCCGTGGACTCGTATATGCGAAGAACCAGCGCCCTAGAGGCACTTTATTTTTTGCCGGAAAAATGATATTTTCATGGACTATAGGCTTGCCATTTTTCAATTTTGACGGGAAAATTATTCTTCGCCTAATCGTTCATTTATCGCGTTAGACGGCTTCTGCGTGTCCCCGTGGACTCGTATATGCGAAGAACCAGCGCCCTAGAGGCACATTATTTTTTGCCGGAAAATATTTTCATGGGCTATAGGCTTGCCATTTTTCAATTTTGAGGGGAAAATTATTCTTCGCCTAATCGTTCATTTATCGCGTTAGACGGCTTCTGCGTGTCCCCGGGGACTCGTATATGCGAAGAACCAGCGCCTTAGAGACAGTTTTTTTTTTGCCGGAAAAGTGATATTTTCATGGGCTATATCAATTTTGGGGGGAAAATTATTCTTCGCCTAATCGTTCATTTATCGCGTTAGACGGCTTCAACGTGTCCCCGGGGACTCGTATATGCGAAGAACCAGCGCCTTAGAGACACTTTATTTTTTGCTGGAAAAATGATATTTTCATGGGCTATAATAGGCTTGCCATTTTTTCAATTTTGAGGGGAAAATTATTATTTGCCTAACCGATCATTTCTCGCGTTAGACGGCTTCTGCGTGTCCCCGGGGATTCGTATATGCGAAGAACCAGCGCCTTAGAGACACTTTATTTTTTGCTGGAAAAATGATATTTTCATGGGCCATTTTTTTTCAGTTTTGAGGGGAAAATTATTCTTCGCCTAATCGTTCACTTACCGCGTTAGACGGCTTCTGCGTGTCCCCGGGGACTCGCATATGCGAGAACCAGCGCCTTAGAGACACTTTATTTTTTGCCGGAAAAATGATATTTTCATGGGCTATAGGCTTGGCATTTTTTCAATTTTGGGGGGAAATTATTCTTCGCCTAATCGTTCATTTATCGCGTTAGACGGCTTCTGCGTGTCCCCGTGGACTCGTATATGCGAAGAACCAGCGCCCTAGAGGCACTTTATTTTTTGCCGGAAAAATGATATTTTCATGGGCTATAGGCTTGCCATTTTTCAATTTTGAGGGGAAAATTATTCTTCGCCTAATCGTTCATTTATCGCGTTAGACGGCTTCTGCGTGTCCCCGTGGACTCGTATATGCGAAGAACCAGCGCCCTAGAGGCACTTTATTTTTTGCCGGAAAAATGATATTTTCATGGGCTATAGGCTTGCCATTTTTCAATTTTGAGGTGAAAATTATTCTTCGCCTAATCGTTCATTTATCGCGTTAGACGGCTTCTGCGTGTCCCCGGGGACTCGTATATGCAAGAACCAGCGCCTTAGAGAGACACTTTATTTTTTGCCGGAAAAATGATATTTTCATGGGCTATAGGCTTGGCATTTTTTCAATTTTGTGGGGAAAATTATTCTTCGCCCAATCGTTCATTTATCGTGTTAGACGGCTTCTGCGTGTCCCCGGGGACTCGTATATGCGAGAACCAGCGCCTTAGAGACACTTTATTTTTTGCCGGAAAAATGATATTTTCATTGGCTATAGGCTTGGCATTTTTTCAATTTTGGGGGAAATTATTCTTCGCCTAATCGTTCATTTATCGCGTTAGACGGCTTCTGCGTGTCCCCGGGGACTCGTATATGCGAGAACCAGCGCCTTAGAGAGACACTTTATTTTTTGCCGGAAAAATGATATTTTCATGGGCTATAGGCTTGGGATTTTTTCAATTTTGTGGGGAAAATTATTCTTCGCCCAATCGTTCATTTATCGTGTTAGACGGCTTCTGCGTGTCCCCGGGGACTCGTATATGCGAAAACCAGCGCCCTAGAGGCACTTTATTTCTTGCCGGAAAAATGATATTTTCATGGGCTATAGGCTTGGCATTTTTTCAATTTTGGGGGGAAAATTATTCTTCGCCTAATCGTTCATTTATCGCGTTAGACCGCTTCTGCGTGTCCCCGGGGAATCGTATATGCGAAGAACCAGCGCCTTAGAGACACTTTATTTTTTGCCGGAAAAATGATATTTTCATGGGCTATAGGCTTGCCATTTTTTCACTTTTGAGGGGAAAATTATTCTTTGCCTAATCGTTCATTTACCGCGTTAAACGGCTTCCGGGGGTGCCCGCGTAGTCGTATATATGCGGAGAACCAGCGCCTTTGAGACACTTTATTTTTGGTCGTAAAAATGAAATTTTCATGGGCTATAGGCTTGGCATTTTTTCAATTTTGAGGGGAAAATTATTCTTCGATTAATCGTTCATTTATCGGGTTAGACGGCTTCTGCGTGTCCCTGTGGACTCGTATTTGCGAAGAACCATCGCCCTAGAGGCACTTTATTTTTTGCCGGAAAAATGATATTTTCATGGGCTATAGGCTTGGCATTTTTTCAATTTTGAGGGGAAAATTATTCTTCGCCTAATCGTTCATTTATCGCGTTAGACGGCTTCTGCGTGTCCCCGGGGACTCGTATATGCGAGAACCAGCGCCTTAGAGACACTTTATTTTTTGCCGGAAAAATGATATTTTCATGGGCTATAGGCTTGGAATTTTTTCAATTTTGAGGGGAAAATTATTCTTCGCCTAATCGTTCATTTATCGCGTTAGACGGCTTCTGCGTGTCCCCGGGGACTCGTATATGCGAGAACCAGCGCCTTAGAGACACTTTATTTTTTGCCGGAAAAATGATATTTTCATGGGCTATACAGGCTTGGCATTTTTTCAATTTTGAGGGGAAAATTATTCTTCGCCTAATCGTTCATTTATCGCGTTAGACGGCTTCTGCGTGTCCCCGGGGACTCGTATATGCGAGAACCAGCGCCTTAGAGACACTTTATTTTTTGCCGGAAAAATGATATTTTCATGGGCTATAGGCTTGGCATTTTTTCAATTTTGAGGGGAAAATTATTCTTCGCCTAATCGTTCATTTATCGCGTTAGACGGCTTCTGCGTGTCCCCGGGGACTCGTATATGCGAGAACCAGCGCCTTAGAGACACTTTATTTTTTGCCGGAAAAATGATATTTTCATGGGCTATAGGCTTGGCATTTTTTCAATTTTGAGGGGAAAATTATTCTTCGCCTAATGGTTCATTTATCGCGTTAGACGGCTTCTGCCTGTCCCCGGGGAATCGTATATGCGAGAACCAGCGCCTTAGAGACACTTTATTTTTTGCCGGAAAAATGATATTTTCATGGGCTATAGGCTTGGCATTTTTTCAATTTTGAGGGGAAAATTATTCTTCGCCTAATCGTTCATTTATCGCGTTAGACGGCTTCTGCGTGTCCCCGGGGACTCGTATATGCGAGAACCAGCGCCTTAGAGAAACTTTATTTTTTGCCGGAAAAATGATATTTTCATGGGCTATAGGCTTGGCATTTTTTCAATTTTGAGGGGAAAATTATTCTTCGCCTAATCGTTCATTTATCGCGTTAGACGGCTTCTGCGTGTCCCCGGGGACTCGTATATGCGAGAACCAGCGCCTTAGAGACACTTTATTTTTTGCCGGAAAAATGATATTTTCATGGGCTATAGGCTTGGCATTTTTTCAATTTTGAGGGGAAAATTATTCTTCGCCTAATCGTTCATTTATCGCGTTAGACGGCTTCTGCGTGTCCCCGGGGACTCGTATATGCGAGAACCAGCGCCTTAGAGACACTTTATTTTTTGCCGGAAAAATGATATTTTCATGGGCTATAGGCTTGGCATTTTTTCAATTTTGAGGGGAAAATTATTCTTCGCCTAATCGTTCATTTATCGCGTTAGACGGCTTCTGCGTGTCCCCGGGGACTCGTATATGCGAGAACCAGCGCCTTAGAGACACTTTATTTTTTGCCGGAAAAATGACATTTTCATGGGCTATAGGCTTGGCATTTTTTCAATTTTGAGGGGAAAATTATTCTTCGCCTAATGGTTCATTTATCGCGTTAGACGGCTTCTGCCTGTCCCCGGGGACTCGTATATGCGAGAACCAGCGCCTTAGAGACACTTTATTTTTTGCCGGAAAAATGATATTTTCATGGGCTATATAGGCTTGGCATTTTTTCAATTTTGAGGGGAAAATTATTCTTCGCCTAATGGTTCATTTATCGCGTTAGACGGCTTCTGCCTGTCCCCGGGGACTCGTATATGCGAGAACCAGCGCCTTAGAGACACTTTATTTTTTGCCGGAAAAATGATATTTTCATGGGCTATAGGCTTGGCATTTTTTCAATTTTGAGGGGAAAATTATTCTTCGCCTAATCGTTCATTTATCGCGTTAGACGGCTTCTGCGTGTCCCCGGGGACTCGTATATGCGAGAACCAGCGCCTTAGAGACACTTTATTTTTTGCCGGAAAAATGATATTTTCATGGGCTATGCTTGGCATTTTTTCAATTTTGAGGGGAAAATTATTCTTCGCCTAATCGTTCATTTATCGCGTTAGACGGCTTCTGCGTGTCCCCGGGGACTCGTATATGCGAGAAGCAGCGCCTTAGAGACACTTTATTTTTTGCCGGAAAAATGATATTTTCATGGGCTATAGGCTTGGCATTTTTTCAATTTTGAGGGGAAAATTATTCTTCGCCTAATGGTTCATTTATCGCGTTAGACGGCTTCTGCGTGTCCCCGGGGACTCGTATATGCGAGAACCAGCGCCTTAGAGACACTTTATTTTTTGCCGGAAAATATTTTCATGGGCTATAGGCTTGGCATTTTTTCAATTTTGAGGGGAAAATTATTCTTCGCCTAATGGTTCACTTATCGCGTTAGACGGCTTCTGCGTGTCCCCGGGGACTCGTGTATGCGAGAACCAGCGCCTTAGAGACACTTTATTTTTTGCCGGAAAAATGATATTTTCATCGGCTATAGGCTTGGCATTTTTTCAATTTTGAGGGGAAAATTATTCTTCGCCTAATCGTTCATTTATCGCGTTAGACGGCTTCTGCGTGTCCCCGGGGACTCGTATATGCGAGAACCAGCGCCTTAGAGACATTTTATTTTTTGCCGGGAAAATGATATTTTCATGGGCTATAGGCTTGGCATTTTTTCAATTTTGAGGGGAAAATTATTCTTCGCCTAATCGTTCATTTATCGCGTTAGACGGCTTCTGCGTGTCCCCGGGGACTCGTATATGCGAGAACCAGCGCCTTAGAGACACTTTATTTTTTGCCGGAAAAATGATATTTTCATGGGCTATAGGCTTGGCATTTTTTCAATTTTGAGGGGAAAATTATTCTTCGCCTAATCGTTCATTTATCGCGTTAGACGGCTTCTGCGTGTCCCCGGGGACTCGTATATGCGAGAACCAGCGCCTTAGAGACACTTTATTTTTTGCCGGAAAAATGATATTTTCATGGGCTATAGGCTTGGCATTTTTTCAATTTTGAGGGGAAAATTATTCTTCGCCTAATCGTTCATTTATCGCGTTAGACGGCTTCTGCGTGTCCCCGGGGACTCGTATATGCGAGAACCAGCGCCTTAGAGACACTTTATTTTTTGCCGGAAAAATGATATTTTCATGGGCTATAGGCTTGGCATTTTTTCAATTTTGAGGGGAAAATTATTCTTCGCCTAATCGTTCATTTATCGCGTTAGACGGCTTCTGCGTGTCCCCGGGGACTCGTATATGCGAGAACCAGCGCCTTAGAGACACTTTATTTTTTGCCGGAAAAATGATATTTTCATGGGCTATAGGCTTGGCATTTTTTCAATTTTGAGGGGAAAATTATTCTTCGCCTAATCGTTCATTTATCGCGTTAGACGGCTTCTGCGTGTCCCCGGGGACTCGTATATGCGAGAACCAGCGCCTTAGAGACACTTTATTTTTTGCCGGAAAAATGATATTTTCATGGGCTATAGGCTTGGCATTTTTTCAATTTTGAGGGGAAACTTATTCTTCGCCTAATCGTTCATTTATCGCGTTAGACGGCTTCTGCGTGTCCCCGGGGACTCGTATATGCGAGAACCAGCGCCTTAGAGACACTTTATTTTTTGCCGGAAAAATGATATTTTCGTAGGCTATGGCTTGGCATTTTTTCAATTTTGAGGGGAAAATTATTCTTCGCCTAATCGTTCATTTATCGCGTTAGACGGCTTCTGCGTGTCCCCGGGGACTCGTATATGCGAGAACCAGCGCCTTAGAGACACTTTATCTTTTGCCGGAAAAATGATATTTTCATGGGCTATAGGCTTGGCATTTTTTCAATTTTGAGGGGAAAATTATTCTTCGCCTAATCGTTCATTTATCGCGTTAGACGGCTTCTGTGTGTCCCCGGGGACTCGTATATGCGAGAACCAGCGCCTTAGAGACACTTTATTTTTTGCCGGAAAAATGATATTTTCATGGGCTATAGGCTTGGCATTTTTTCAATTTTGAGGGGAAAATTATTCTTCGCCTAATCGTTCATTTATCGCGTTAGACGGCTTCTGCGTGTCCCCGGGGACTCGTATATGCGAGAACCAGCGCCTAAGAGACACTTTATTTTTTGCCGGAAAAATGATATTTTCATGGGCTATAGGCTTGGCATTTTTTCAATTTTGAGGGGAAAATTATTTTTTGCCTAATCGTTCATTTATCGCGTTAGACGGCTTCTGCGTGTCCCCGGGGACTCGTATATGCGAGAACCAGCGCCTTAGAGACACTTTATTTTTTGCCGGAAAAATGATATTTTCATGGGCTATAGGCTTGGCATTTTTTCAATTTTGAGGGGAAAATTATTCTTTGCCTAATCGTTCATTTATCGCGTTACACGGCTTCTGCGTATCCCCGGGGATTCGTATATGCCAGAACCAGCGCCTTAGAGACACTTTATTTTTTGCCGGAAAAATGATATTTTCATGGGCTATAGGCTTGGCATTTTTTCAATTTTGAGGGGAAAATTATTCTTTGCCTAATCGTTCATTTATCGCGTTAGACGGCTTCTGCGTGTCCCCGGGGACTCGTATATGCGAGAACCAGCGCCTTAGAGACACTTTATTTTTTGCCGGAAAAATGATATTTTCATGGACTATAGGCTTGGCATTTTTTCAATTTTGAGGGCAAAATTATTCTTTGCCTAATCGTTCATTAATCGCGTTAGACGGCTTCTGCGTGTGCCCGGGGACTCGTATATGCGAGAACCAGCGCCTTAGAGACACTTTACTTTTTGCCGGAAAAATGATATTTTCATGGGCTATAGGCTTGGCATTTTTTCAATTTTGGGGGAAAATTATTCTTCGCCTAATGGTTCATTTATCGCGTTAGACGGCTTCTGCGTGTCCCCGGGGACTCGTATATGCGAGAACCAGCGCCTTAGAGACACTTTATTTTTTGCCGGAAAAATGGTATTTTCATGGGCTATTGGCTTGGCATTTTTTCAATTTTGAGGGGAAAATTATTCTTCGCCTAATCGTTCATTTATCGCGTTAGACGGCTTCTGCGTGTCCCCGGGGACTCGTATATGCGAGAACCAGCGCCTTAGAGACACTTTATTTTTTGCCGGAAAAATGATATTTTCGTAGGCTATGGCTTGGCATTTTTTCAATTTTGAGGGGAAAATTATTCTTCGCCTAATCGTTCATTTATCGCGTTAGACGGCTTCTGCGTGTCCCCGGGGACTCGTATATGCGAGAACCAGCGCCTTAGAGACACTTTATCTTTTGCCGGAAAAATGATATTTTCATGGGCTATAGGCTTGGCATTTTTTCAATTTTGAGGGGAAAATTATTCTTCGCCTAATCGTTCATTTATCGCGTTAGACGGCTTCTGTGTGTCCCCGGGGACTCGTATATGCGAGAACCAGCGCCTTAGAGACACTTTATTTTTTGCCGGAAAAATGATATTTTCATGGGCTATAGGCTTGGCATTTTTTCAATTTTGAGGGGAAAATTATTCTTCGCCTAATTGTTCATTTATCGCGTTAGACGGCTTCTGCGTGTCCCCGGGGACTCGTATATGCGAGAACCAGCGCCTAAGAGACACTTTATTTTTTGCCGGAAAAATGATATTTTCATGGGCTATACAGGCTTGGCATTTTTTCAATTTTGAGGGGAAAATTATTCTTCGCCTAATCGTTCATTTATCGCGTTAGACGGCTTCTGCGTGTCCCCGGGGACTCGTATATGCGAGAACCAGCGCCTAAGAGACACTTTATTTTTTGCCGGAAAAATGATATTTTCATGGGCTATAGGCTTGGCATTTTTTCAATTTTGAGGGGAAAATTATTTTTTGCCTAATCGTTCATTTATCGCGTTAGACGGCTTCTGCGTGTCCCCGGGGACTCGTATATGCGAGAACCAGCGCCTTAGAGACACTTTATTTTTTGCCGGAAAAATGATATTTTCATGGGCTATAGGCTTGGCATTTTTTCAATTTTGAGGGGAAAATTATTCTTCGCCTAATCGTTCATTTATCGCGTTAGACGGCTTCTGCGTGTCCCCGGGGACTCGTATATGCGAGAACCAGCGCCTAAGAGACACTTTATTTTTTGCCGGAAAAATGATATTTTCATGGGCTATAGGCTTGGCATTTTTTCAATTTTGAGGGGAAAATTATTCTTCGCCTAATCGTTCATTTATCGCATTAGACGGCTTCTGCGTGTCCCCGGGGACTCGTATATGCGAGAACCAGCGCCTTAGAGACACTTTATTTTTTGCCGAAAAAATGATATTTTCATGGGCTATAGGCTTGGCATTTTTTCAATTTTGAGGGGAAAATTATTCTTCGATTAATCGTTCATTTATCCGGTTAGACGGCTTCTGCGTGTCCCTGTGGACTCGTATATGCGAGAACCAGCGCCTTAGAGACACTTTACTTTTTGCCGGAAAAATGATATTTTCATGGGCTATAGGCTTGGCATTTTTTCAATTTTGGGGGAAAATTATTCTTCGCCTAATGGTTCATTTATCGCGTTAGACGGCTTCTGCGTGTCCCCGGGGACTCGTATATGCGAGAACCAGCGCCTTAGAGACACTTTATTTTTTGCCGGAAAAATGGTATTTTCATGGGCTATTGGCTTGGCATTTTTTCAATTTTGAGGGGAAAATTATTCTTCGCCTAATCGTTCATTTATCGCGTTAGACGGCTTCTGCGTGTCCCCGGGGACTCGTATATGCGAGAACCAGCGCCTTAGAGACACTTTATTTTTTGCCGGAAAAATGATATTTTCGTAGGCTATGGCTTGGCATTTTTTCAATTTTGAGGGGAAAATTATTCTTCGCCTAATCGTTCATTTATCGCGTTAGACGGCTTCTGCGTGTCCCCGGGGACTCGTATATGCGAGAACCAGCGCCTTAGAGACACTTTATCTTTTGCCGGAAAAATGATATTTTCATGGGCTATAGGCTTGGCATTTTTTCAATTTTGAGGGGAAAATTATTCTTCGCCTAATCGTTCATTTATCGCGTTAGACGGCTTCTGTGTGTCCCCGGGGACTCGTATATGCGAGAACCAGCGCCTTAGAGACACTTTATTTTTTGCCGGAAAAATGATATTTTCATGGGCTATAGGCTTGGCATTTTTTCAATTTTGAGGGGAAAATTATTCTTCGCCTAATCGTTCATTTATCGCGTTAGACGGCTTCTGCGTGTCCCCGGGGACTCGTATATGCGAGAACCAGCGCCTAAGAGACACTTTATTTTTTGCCGGAAAAATGATATTTTCATGGGCTATAGGCTTGGCATTTTTTCAATTTTGAGGGGAAAATTATTTTTTGCCTAATCGTTCATTTATCGCGTTAGACGGCTTCTGCGTGTCCCCGGGGACTCGTATATGCGAGAACCAGCGCCTTAGAGACACTTTATTTTTTGCCGGAAAAATGATATTTTCATGGGCTATAGGCTTGGAATTTTTTCAATTTTGAGGGGAAAATTATTCTTCGCCTAATCGTTCATTTATCGCATTAGACGGCTTCTGCGTGTCCCCGGGGACTCGTATATGCGAGAACCAGCGCCTTAGAGACACTTTATTTTTTGCCGAAAAAATGATATTTTCATGGGCTATAGGCTTGGCATTTTTTCAATTTTGAGGGGAAAATTATTCTTCGATTAATCGTTCATTTATCCGGTTAGACGGCTTCTGCGTGTCCCTGTGGACTCGTATTTGCGAAGAACCAGCGCCCTAGAGGCACTTTATTTTTTGCCGGAAAAATGATATTTTCATGAGCTATAGGCTTGCCATTTTTTCAATTTTGAGGGGAAGATTATTCTTCGCCTAAGCGTTCATTTATCGGGTTAGACGGCTTCTGCGTGTCCCCGGGGACTCGTATATGCGAAGAACCAGCGCCTTAGAGACACTTTATTTTTTGCCGGAATAATGATATTTTCATGGGCTATAGGCTTGGCATTTTTTCAATTTTGAGGGGAAAATTATTCTTCGCCTAATCGTTCATTTATCGCGTTAGACGGCTTCTGCGTGTCCCCGGGGACTCGTATATGCGAGAACCAGCGCCTTAGAGACACTTTATCTTTTGCCGGAAAAATGATATTTTCATGGGCTATAGGCTTGGCATTTTTTCAATTTTGAGGGGAAAATTATTCTTCGCCTAATCGTTCATTTATCGCGTTAGACGGCTTCTGTGTGTCCCCGGGGACTCGTATATGCGAGAACCAGCGCCTTAGAGACACTTTATTTTTTGCCGGAAAAATGATATTTTCATGGGCTATAGGCTTGGCATTTTTTCAATTTTGAGGGGAAAATTATTCTTCGCCTAATCGTTCATTTATCGCGTTAGACGGCTTCTGCGTGTCCCCGGGGACTCGTATATGCGAGAACCAGCGCCTAAGAGACACTTTATTTTTTGCCGGAAAAATGATATTTTCATGGGCTATAGGCTTGGCATTTTTTCAATTTTGAGGGGAAAATTATTTTTTGCCTAATCATTCATTTATCGCGTTAGACGGCTTCTGCGTGTCCCCGGGGACTCGTATATGCGAGAACCAGCGCCTTAGAGACACTTTATTTTTTGCCGGAAAAATGATATTTTCATGGGCTATAGGCTTGGCATTTTTTCAATTTTGAGGGGAAAATTATTCTTCGCCTAATCGTTCATTTATCGCGTTAGACGGCTTCTGCGTGTCCCCGGGGACTCGTATATGCGAGAACCAGCGCCTAAGAGACACTTTATTTTTTGCCGGAAAAATGATATTTTCATGGGCTATAGGCTTGGCATTTTTTCAATTTTGAGGGGAAAATTATTCTTCGCCTAATCGTTCATTTATCGCATTAGACGGCTTCTGCGTGTCCCCGGGGACTCGTATATGCGAGAACCAGCGCCTTAGAGACACTTTATTTTTTGCCGAAAAAATGATATTTTCATGGGCTATAGGCTTGGCATTTTTTCAATTTTGAGGGGAAAATTATTCTTCGCCTAATCGTTCATTTATAGCGTTAGACGGCTTCTGCGTGTCCCCGGGGTTCGTATATGCGAAGAACCAGCGCCTTAGAGACACTTTATTTTTTGCCGGAAAAATGATATTTTCATGGGCTATAATAGGCTTGCCATTTTTTCAATTTTGAGGGGAAAATTATTATTTGCCTAATCGATCATTTCTCGCGTTAGACGGCTTCTGCGTGTCCCCGGGGATTCGTATATGCGAAGAACCAGCGCCTTAGAGACTTTAGTTTTTGCTGGAAAAATGATATTTTCATGGGCCATTTTTTTCAGTTTTGAGGGGAAAATTATTCTTCGCCTAATCGTTCACTTACCGCGTTAGACGGCTTCTGCGTGTCCTCGGGGACTCGCATATGCGAGAACCAGCTCCTTAGAGACACTTTATTTTTTGCCGGAAAAATGATATTTTCATGGGCTATAGGCTTGGCATTTTTTCAATGTTGGGGGGAAATTATTCTTCGCCTAATCGTTCATTTATCGCGTTAGACGGCTTCTGCGTGTCCCCGTGGACTCGTATATGCGAAGAACCAGCGCCCTAGAGGCACTTTATTTTTTGCCGGAAAAATGATATTTTCATGGACTATAGGCTTGCCATTTTTCAATTTTGACGGGAAAATTATTCTTCGCCTAATCGTTCATTTATCGCGTTAGACGGCTTCTGCGTGTCCCCGTGGACTCGTATATGCGAAGAACCAGCGCCCTAGAGGCACATTATTTTTTGCCGGAAAATATTTTCATGGGCTATAGGCTTGCCATTTTTCAATTTTGAGGGGAAAATTATTCTTCGCCTAATCGTTCATTTATCGCGTTAGACGGCTTCTGCGTGTCCCCGGGGACTCGTATATGCGAAGAACCAGCGCCTTAGAGACAGTTTTTTTTTTGCCGGAAAAGTGATATTTTCATGGGCTATAGGCTTGGCATTTTTTCAATTTTGGGGGGAAGATTATTCTTCGCCTAATCGTTCATTTATCGCGTTAGACGGCTTCAACGTGTCCCCGGGGACTCGTATATGCGAAGAACCAGCGCCTTAGAGACACTTTATTTTTTGCTGGAAAAATGATATTTTCATGGGCTATAATAGGCTTGCCATTTTTTCAATTTTGAGGGGAAAATTATTATTTGCCTAATCGATCATTTCTCGCGTTACACGGCTTCTGCGTGTCCCCGGGGATTCGTATATGCGAAGAACCAGCGCCTTAGAGACACTTTATTTTTTGCTGGAAAAATGATATTTTCATGGGCCATTTTTTTTCAGTTTTGAGGGGAAAATTATTCTTCGCCTAATCGTTCACTTACCGCGTTAGACGGCTTCTGCGTGTCCCCGGGGACTCGCATATGCGAGAACCAGCGCCTTAGAGACACTTTATTTTTTGCCGGAAAAATGATATTTTCATGGGCTATAGGCTTGGCATTTTTTCAATTTTGGGGGGAAATTATTCTTCGCCTAATCGTTCATTTATCGCGTTAGACGGCTTCTGCGTGTCCCCGTGGACTCGTATATGCGAAGAACCAGCGCCCTAGAGGCACTTTATTTTTTGCCGGAAAAATGATATTTTCATGGGCTATAGGCTTGCCATTTTTCAATTTTGAGGGGAAAATTATTCTTCGCCTAATCGTTCATTTATCGCGTTAGACGGCTTCTGCGTGTCCCCGTGGACTCGTATATGCGAAGAACCAGCGCCCTAGAGGCACTTTATTTTTTGCCGGAAAAATGATATTTTCATGGGCTATAGGCTTGCCATTTTTCAATTTTGAGGGGAAAATTATTCTTCGCCTAATCGTTCATTTATCGCGTTAGACGGCTTCTGCGTGTCCCCGGGGACTCGTATATGCGAGAACCAGCGCCTTAGAGAGACACTATTTTTTGCCGGAAAAATGATATTTTCATGGGCTATAGGCTTGGCATTTTTTCAATTTTGTGGGGAAAATTATTCTTCGCCCAATCGTTCATTTATCGTGTTAGACGGCTTCTGCGTGTCCCCGGGGACTCGTATATGCGAGAACCAGCGCCTTAGAGACACTTTATTTTTTGCCGGAAAAATGATATTTTCATTGGCTATAGCTTGGCATTTTTTCAATTTTGGGGGAAATTATTCTTCGCCTAATCGTTCATTTATCGCGTTAGACGGCTTCTGCGTGTCCCCGGGGACTCGTATATGCGAGAACCAGCGCCTTAGAGAGACACTTTATTTTTTGCCGGAAAAATGATATTTTCATGGGCTATAGGCTTGGGATTTTTTCAATTTTGTGGGGAAAGTTATTCTTCGCCCAATCGTTCATTTATCGTGTTAGACGGCTTCTGCGTGTCCCCGGGGACTCGTATATGCGAAAACCAGCGCCCTAGAGGCACTTTATTTCTTGCCGGAAAAATGATATTTTCATGGGCTATAGGCTTGGCATTTTTTCAATTTTGGGGGGAAAATTATTCTTCGCCTAATCGTTCATTTATCGCGTTAGACCGCTTCTGCGTGTCCCCGGGGAATCGTATATGCGAAGAACCAGCGCCTTAGAGACACTTTATTTTTTGCCGGAAAAATGATATTTTCATGGGCTATAGGCTTGGCATTTTTTCAATTTTGAGGGGAAAATTATTCTTCGCATAATCGTTCATTTATCGCGTTAGACGGCTTCTGCGTGTCCCCGGGGATTCGTATATGCGAAGAACCAGCGCCCTAGAGGCACTTTATTTTTTGCCGGAAAAATGATATTTTCATGGGCGCTTGCCATTTTTTCACTTTTGAGGGGAAAATTATTCTTTGCCTAATCGTTCATTTACCGCGTTAAACGGCTTCCGGGGGTGCCCGCGTAGTCGTATATATGCGGAGAACCAGCGCCTTTGAGACACTTTATTTTTGGTCGTAAAAATGAAATTTTCATGGGCTATAGGCTTGGCATTTTTTCAATTTTGAGGGGAAAATTATTCTTCGATTAATCGTTCATTTATCGGGTTAGACGGCTGCTACGTGTCCCCGGGGCCTCGTATATGCGAGAACCAGCGCCTTAGAGACACTTTATTTTTTGCCGGAAAAATGATATTTTCATGGGCTATAGGCTTGGCATTTTTTCAATTTTGAGGGGAAAATTATTTGCCTAATCGATCATTTCTCGCGTTAGACGGCTTCTGCGTGTCCCCGGGGATTCGTATATGCGAAGAACCAGCGCCTTAGAGACACTTTATTTTTTGCTGGAAAAATGATATTTTCATGGGCCATCTTTTTCAGTTTTGAGGGGAAAATTATTCTTCGCCTAATCGTTCACTTACCGCGTTAGACGGCTTCTGCGTGTCCCCGGGGACTCGTATATGCGAGAACCAGCGCCTAAGAGACACTTTATTTTTTGCCGGAAAAATGATATTTTCATGGGCTATAGTCTTGGCATTTTTTCAATTTTGAGGGGAAAATTATTCTTCGCCTAATCGTTCATTTATCGCATTAGACGGCTTCTGCGTGTCCCCGGGGACTCGTATATGCGAAGAACCAGCGCCTTAGAGACTTTATTTTTTGCTGGAAAAATGATATTTTCATGGGCCATTTTTTTCAGTTTTGAGGGGAAAATTATTCTTCGCCTAATCGTTCACTTACCGAGTTAGACGGCTTCTGCGTGTCCTCGGGGACTCGCATATGCGAGAACCAGCTCCTTAGAGACACTTTATTTTTTGCCGGAAAAATGATATTTTCATGGGCTATAGGCTTGGCATTTTTTCAATTTTGGGGGGAAATTATTCTTCGCCTAATCGTTCATTTATCGCGTTAGACGGCTTCTGCGTGTCCCCGTGGACTCGTATATGCGAAGAACCAGCGCCCTAGAGGCACTATATTTTTTGCCGGAAAAATGATATTTTCATGGGCTATAGGCTTGCCATTTTTCAATTTTGAGGGGAAAATTATTCTTCGCCTAATCGTTCATTTATCGCGTTAGACGGCTTCTGCGTGTCCCCGTGGACTCGTATATGCGAAGAACCAGCGCCCTAGAGGCACATTATTTTTTGCCGGAAAATATTTTCATGGGCTATAGGCTTGCCATTTTTCAATTTTGAGGGGAAAATTATTCTTCGCCTAATCGTTCATTTATCGCGTCAGACGGCTTCTGCGTGTCCCCGGGGACTCGTATATGCGAAGAACCAGCGCCTTAGAGACAGTTTTTTCTTTTGCCGGAAAAGTGATATTTTCATGGGCTATAGGCTTGGCATTTTTTCAATTTTGGGGGGAAAATTATTCTTCGCCTAATCGTTCATTTATCGCGTTAGACGGCTTCAACGTGTCCCCGGGGACTCGTATATGCGAAGAACCAGCGCCTTAGATAGTTTTTTTTTTTGCCGGAAAAGTGATATTTTCATGGGCTATAGGCTTGGCATTCTTTCAATTTTGAGGGGAAAATTATTCTTCGATTAATCGTTCATTTATCCGGTTAGACGGCTTCTGCGTGTCCCTGTGGACTCGTATTTGCGAAGAACCAGCGCCCTAGAGGCACTTTATTTTTTGCCGGAAAAATGATATTTTCATGAGCTATAGGCTTGCCATTTTTTCAATTTTGAGGGGAAGATTATTCTTCGCCTAAGCGTTCATTTATCGGGTTAGACGGCTTCTGCGTGTCCCCGGGGACTCGTATATGCGAAGAACCAGCGCCTTAGAGACACTTTATTTTTTGCCGGAATAATGATATTTTCATGGGCTATAGGCTTGGCATTTTTTCAATTTTGAGGGGAAAATTATTCTTCGCCTAATCGTTCATTTATCGCGTTAGACGGCTTCTGCGTGTCCCCGGGGACTCGTATATGCGAGAACCAGCGCCTTAGAGACACTTTATCTTTTGCCGGAAAAATGATATTTTCATGGGCTATAGGCTTGGCATTTTTTCAATGTTGGGGGGAAATTATTCTTCGCCTAATCGTTCATTTATCGCGTTAGACGGCTTCTGCGTGTCCCCGTGGACTCGTATATGCGAAGAACCAGCGCCCTAGAGGCACTTTATTTTTTGCCGGAAAAATGATATTTTCATGGACTATAGGCTTGCCATTTTTCAATTTTGACGGGAAAATTATTCTTCGCCTAATCGTTCATTTATCGCGTTAGACGGCTTCTGCGTGTCCCCGTGGACTCGTATATGCGAAGAACCAGCGCCCTAGAGGCACATTATTTTTTGCCGGAAAATATTTTCATGGGCTATAGGCTTGCCATTTTTCAATTTTGAGGGGAAAATTATTCTTCGCCTAATCGTTCATTTATCGCGTTAGACGGCTTCTGCGTGTCCCCGGGGACTCGTATATGCGAAGAACCAGCGCCTTAGAGACACTTTATTTTTTGCTGGAAAAATGATATTTTCATGGGCTATAATAGGCTTGCCATTTTTTCAATTTTGAGGGGAAAATTATTATTTGCCTAATCGATCATTTCTCGCGTTAGACGGCTTCTGCGTGTCCCCGGGGATTCGTATATGCGAAGAACCAGCGCCTTAGAGACACTTTATTTTTTGCTGGAAAAATGATATTTTCATGGGCCATTTTTTTTCAGTTTTGAGGGGAAAATTATTTTTCGCCTAATCGTTCACTTACCGCGTTAGACGGCTTCTGCGTGTCCCCGTGGACTCGTATATGCGAAGAACCAGCGCCCTAGAGGCACTTTATTTTTTGCCGGAAAAATGATATTTTCATGGGCTATAGGCTTGCCATTTTTCAATTTTGAGGGGAAAATTATTCTTCGCCTAATCGTTCATTTATCGCGTTAGACGGCTTCTGCGTGTCCCCGGGGACTCGTATATGCGAGAACCAGCGCCTTAGAGAGACACTTTATTTTTTGGCGGAAAAATGATATTTTCATGGGCTATAGGCTTGGCATTTTTTCAATTTTGTGGGGAAAATTATTCTTCGCCCAATCGTTCATTTATCGTGTTAGACGGCTTCTGCGTGTCCCCGGGGACTCGTATATGCGAGAACCAGCGCCTTAGAGACACTTTATTTTTTGCCGGAAAAATGATATTTTCATTGGCTATAGGCTTGGCATTTTTTCAATTTTGGGGGAAATTATTCTTCGCCTAATCGTTCATTTATCGCGTTAGACGGCTTCTGCGTGTCCCCGGGGACTCGTATATGCGAGAACCAGCGCCTTAGAGAGACACTTTATTTTTTGCCGGAAAAATGATATTTTCATGGGCTATAAGGCTTGGGATTTTTTCAATTTTGTGGGGAAAGTTATTCTTCGCCCAATCGTTCATTTATCGTGTTAGACGGCTTCTGCGTGTCCCCGGGGACTCGTATATGCGAAAACCAGCGCCCTAGAGGCACTTTATTTCTTGCCGGAAAAATGATATTTTCATGGGCTATAGGCTTGGCATTTTTTCAATTTTGGGGGAAAATTATTCTTCGCCTAATCGTTCATTTATCGCGTTAGACCGCTTCTGCGTGTCCCCGGGGAATCGTATATGCGAAGAACCCGCGCCTTAGAGACACTTTATTTTTTGCCGGAAAAATGATATTTTCATGGGCTATAGGCTTGGCATTTTTTCAATTTTGAGGGGAAAATTATTCTTCGCATAATCGTTCATTTATCGCGTTAGACGGCTTCTGCGTGTCCCCGGGGATTCGTATATGCGAAGAACCAGCGCCCTAGAGGCACTTTATTTTTTGCCGGAAAAATGATATTTTCATGGGCTATAGGCTTGCCATTTTTTCACTTTTGAGGGGAAAATTATTCTTTGCCTAATCGTTCATTTACCGCGTTAAACGGCTTCCGGGGGTGCCCGCGTAGTCGTATATATGCGGAGAACCAGCGCCTTTGAGACACTTTATTTTTGGTCGTAAAAATGAAATTTTCATGGGCTATAGGCTTGGCATTTTTTCAATTTTGAGGGGAAAATTATTCTTCGATTAATCGTTCATTTATCGGGTTAGACGGCTGCTACGTGTCCCCGGGGCCTCGTATATGCGAGAACCAGCGCCTTAGAGACACTTTATTTTTTGCCGGAAAAATGATATTTTCATGGGCTATAGGCTTGGCATTTTTTCAATTTTGAGGGGAAAATTATTTGCCTAATCGATCATTTCTCGCGTTAGACGGCTTCTGCGTGTCCCCGGGGATTCGTATATGCGAAGAACCAGCGCCTTAGAGACACTTTATTTTTTGCTGGAAAAATGATATTTTCATGGGCCATCTTTTTCAGTTTTGAGGGGAAAATTATTCTTCGCCTAATCGTTCACTTACCGCGTT